>NC_044979.1:151463620-151763620 GCF_008728515.1 Papio anubis
GATTCTCCAGCTTTGTCTCCAGCCACTCCCTGCCTCATATTCTATGAAATGCTTTGGTGATAGCAGTTTCTTTCTTACACCATGCTGTTTCTTCTTTCTGGGCTTTTACTTTGATTGCTCCCTTCGTTTGGAGGCTTTCTCCCTATACTCCTACCTTTTTGCCAATCCCAATTCCAATTAATTTTTACTTGTGTTGATAAGAGTCAGCCTAGTTCTCACCCTTTTCTTGAGTCCAGCCAAAGATTATGACTCTAATCCATATTCCTGTAATAATCTATGCATATCTCTATCAATGTCTGTTATTGTTCTTAGTGTATCTATACTTAGTTATTTTTCCACTTATGTGTTTGTCTAAACTACTGATAGACACCAAGAAACACAATTTTATTAGTCTAGCAACTTTCGAACAACTTATATAGTAACTGGCACATCAGCAAGCACCGTAAAAGATGAATCAGTTAACTTTGAAAATATTGCTGCACATGTAAAATATCAGATTTATTTAGGAGAGGTATTTATTTGTCTTTTCCTAAAGCACAGTTCACAAACTTCCATCATGCACTCTCAGGCAATCCAGTCTACCCCTAATCCACATAATTAATTTACATTGCTAGGTTGCTGAGGGAATTTAAAGTTTAAACTCCTGTGTAAAGCATAGAAGTACCAAATACATCTTCTGATGAAAATTATGTATCTTAAAAAATAAAAAAATAATAATAGTTAAAGACTGTAGAGAAAACAAGCTTTTTTTGGGAAATTGTTCCCAAACACCTAAATTCTGTTTTCTTTTGTCATGGATTATTACTATACATTATATACTAAAGTATATATATTTTATATTTATTTTCCTTCCCAATGTTTAAAAAACACATATTCACTGTATATACTATTGATTCACCCCAGAGACATGCTTTGGTTTTGTAGGTTGAGAAATATCTAATAAAAGTGTTGCAAAATTGTTTATACTCTAGTTCATACTACTTTTCTGGTCTTCTTAGTCATAAACCAAAGACATGATTCGCAGATTTAAAAGTAGGTATAATATCTCTGTATGGGTCAGGCATGGTGGCTCATGCCTTAAATCTCAGCATCTTGGGAGGCCGAGGTGGTAGATCACTTGAACCCAGGAGTTCAAGACCAGCCTGGGCAACATGGTGAAAACCCATATCTACAAAAGAATACAAAAAAATTAGCCAGGCATGGTGCCATGTGCTTGTAGTCCCAGCTACTTGGGAGGCTGAGGTGGGAGGATTGCTTGAACCCGGGAGGTTGAGGTTACAGCTAGCCACAATTGCACCACTGCACTCCAGCCTGGGTGCTTGTGTGACAGAGCAAGACACCATTCCCAAAAGAAAAGGAAGAAAGAAACAAAACAACTCTATGTTTCCTGGAGAAATTTGCTGTTAACATTTATTCTTATATATCAATATATTTTAGAGTCCTTAGGATCTACAAGTTTTTTCTCAGTTTTCTTGAATTTTACTCATTTGGTTTTTGTAAACCTAAACAGAAATAATTATATGCTGACAAAAGGACTTCCATATTGTCCGAGTCCCACTTATCAGTCAAGGTGTGTGTGTATATGTGTATGTGCAAGTACACATTGTTTGAAAGAAATGTAAGAAGACAGAAGCCAAAAGAAAAAGGGCTCAGTAGTCACAATACAAATGCTCTGTAATGTGATCCAATAATATGAGATTTTGAGCAGGAACTTATATGAACAGGATCCCATATTTTTCATGAAATTTTTTGAGAATCATGAGACAGCAATTTGAAATATTTGTACTTGGTTCCCTGAAACATCAGTAGATAGCACAAAGTAGTCTTCTGTTAGGTGGCTGAATATAATTTGATGACTACTAGATTTAGAAGGTGTTGAAATAAATTTTTTGGCCTTAAAATATGAAGTACTGTGTGAACTGGTCTACTCATAGAGATGAATGGAAAGCTCCCCAGAAGTACAATTTTAAAATTATGCAGAAAAGTAATCATGTGGCAAATAGAAATAGTACCTTGTTATCCTTGTTTCAAGTTAGCCAGACAAAGAAGTTTCGTCTGTAGGAAAATGGAGAAAAAAATATCTGGCCATGGGTCTGACTGATTCCTGTTCTTATTAAGTATGTATCTTCATGTGAGAGGGAAGAGACAGGAATCATTTCTTACATGTTACAGCTTAATTCCCTCATCCACTAGTGTTTCCTGAGCACTTTACACATGCCAGGAATTATAAACAGGGAAAAAAAGGGAAGAGAGCTGTGCAGTAACTTTATTATGGATACATGCTTTCTTAGGAAAGGTAAAAGCTACATACATAAAGTATATATGCTGACTTCAGACTGTCCTTGGTATTTGGGTGGGATAGAGGGGAAAGGGAATGCATTGGGTGAAACTTTGGCTATACTAAGACATTTATTCAGCTTGCAGCTTACATTCTGGAAAGTCAGACAGATAAACATTTTATCATTTAGCAAACATGTAACACAGACAGCAATAAACGATTAAAAAAATAGTAAAGCAGAATAAGACGATGAAAGGTTAGGAGTGATGTCATTTTAGATGGACTGTTAAGGGAAGTCCTTTCTGAGAAGATACCTGAATGAAGTGAGAGAGTAAATAGTGAGCTAGGTTCTTTTAGTTTTTTTTTTTTTTTAAGAGATAGAGAAAAAGATAATGAAAGCGAGCATGGCAAAATGGTAATACCTATTAATTCCAGATTTTATACTTAGAGACTGATTTTTATTATTTTTGACTCTTCTGTACCTTTGTTTTTTGAAGTATTTTAAAAATAATTTTATAATGTATATATTCATGACCAGTTGGCGCCACATTCAGCCTTTGTGAGCGATGGAGGAGTAGGCTAGGACTTTTTGTAGTTGCATTTGGTTGAGTCCCCCTCAGCTGCCTATTAGGATGGATACTATTGCGGTAGATAGAGGGAAGTTGGTGTCTGTTAGGTCCTGAGAGAATCCAGTTTGGCATTGACAGTAGGAGTTCCATGTGAGAGGAAACTAAAGAAGTGTGTAGGCAGTAAGCCCGCAGGTCCTTGTAGCTTGTTAAGACGTTGAGTCTTTTTTCTAGGAGCAATGGGAAGATGTTGAATGGTTTTTTTTGCAGGGGTAAAAGTGATATGATTGGTTTTGCATTGAAGAATTTAAAATTTTCCATTCATTCAAGAAATTTCAAGCTTGCAGCTACCGTTTGTCAGGTTCTGTTCCAAGTATGTGGAGATATATTTGTAAAAAACAGGCCTTTACACTCAGAGAACTTGAAGTGCAAAGGTGGGTGAAGTTTTTGCTGTCATCTATGGATGAACTTACGAGCTAAATATTTTGAGATCTCCTTATAAATTGCTTCGCACCTTCAACAATCCATATACTTATCACCTTTGACAGAGATTGGGCAACTATCTTGATTCTGATGACTGAGAATTTTGATAACTCATTTGTTCATTCATTGTGAGAAAAATCTTTTGTGTGTGTGTGTAAAGTGGTTTCTTATATTGTTTTACCTGTTTCCTATTGTATCTGCAATGTTTATGTGATTCTTTTCCAAGTTTAAGGCTTCTAATATTTTAAGGTCAAGAAGGCCTGGGCCAAGGACAGAAGAGCCATATGAAGTGCATGTTCACTGCTGAAGCTGAGCCAAAAAACACACTCCTTCAGAGTGTCATTTGAGAACCGGAATTCTCAGCACTTACCAAAAAGAGGATTTAAAATTCCAGTATTAGTGATAGGGATACTTTTAATATTTTGCAGGTAGTCTGTGTCTTCTGTACAAGAAACATGTTCTAAGTGATTAGTTGTCATTGAGGACTTGGAGGAAGGATAAAGACCCATTCTCAATGAGGAAACGTGAGCATATTTAATGCCATCCAGTTTAGAAGATTGGCTTAGTATTTTCTTTTGAGCAGTTCCCTCCGATATTTCCCATTGATTTGACTTCATTCTCCTGGAGTTTTGTCATTTTCCACAAAACTTAATTGATCTATCTTTAGAGACAAATGAGGACCATCATTTGCCATGGAGAGAATGTGGGTCGTAGTCAAATTTGATTATGGACTCTTTCTCTTTAGTGGCGTAGAAAATGGGACCACCAGGTTACTGCACTGTCTCAAGCGATTTATTGGACTTAAGTTGGTAGCAACTAAAATTTTATGTAAGTATAATTGCTCCTTATATTTATTGTAAAACAAAAGCAGTTATCTTAATACATGGCTCTTCTAACATTCAGTTTATCATATAATGAAAAAAGATGTTAGTGCGCAGACCGTAATATCTATCAATGAATTCTGAAGAAGAGGAGAAAAGCCAGTAAATATTTATGCTTTTCTTAATTACCAATTTGATAACTGTAGGCAGATAAAGCTTTGTTTTCATAGCCAAGTAATTAAATGTTTTTACAACAAATCTGGAGTGCCAAATAAAGACAAAATTGTTTTTAAAATTTAAAAGAAATGTTTAGTTTTCAAGGGATAATATATAAATTTAGGAGTCAATTTAGAGCTCAATATTGCTTTGAGTTTATCTTTCATTTTACATTGCTAAATTTCTTTTTAGTTGTAAATATTAGTATTTATATTTTAAAATTATGTATTTACACAATAATGTAGATGTTTGCTTTTAAGATAATCATGGGTGATAGAAACAACAAATTATATATATCTTTATGCAAATGTAAAAACATTAGCAGAATTGTACCAATTTGAATTATATCAAGTCTAACACTGGTAGAATTATGTCGAGGATAACTTTATGTGTTCTCAAATTAAAGTTGATTAAGTTGGTTTGTTTGATTTTTGTGTGTGTAAAGTGGTTTCTTATATTGTAAAGGAAGAGTAAAGTGAGCTTATGAGCGATAAAGAGTGAGAATGCTAATTTTAGAAAATGCATGAACTTGATTTGCAATTCTTTTATTTGTTATTACAAAGCGTCAACCCCAAGGGAAAAACAGGATTGAGTGTCTCATCGGAGAGGCTTTGCCCCACTTTTCTATTTCAAAATGGCGGAGATGGGCGGCTGGGCCTGAGAGTGACGGGGACCCAGGTCAAAACTCTGTTGTTCTCCTTTACAATGTTTGTCATGTTAGGAAGTTACTTAATTTTCTTAAGTATCTGTTTCCTTATCTATAAAATGGAAATAATACAAGTTTTAACTAGCATATGTAAGTGTCCTAAGTGTCCAAAACTCAATGAAGCTTATTATGCTATGAAACTATTTCAGTCCCTTCCCTTTAATCACTGTTTATTTTACTTTTTAAATTTTTTATTATTAATTTTATGACTATATAGTAGCTGTACATATTTATGGGGTGCATGAGATACTTTGATATAGGCTTACAAGACATAATGATCACATTAGGGTAAATGAGGTATCCATCACCTCAAGAATTTATCATTTGTTTGTGTTACAAACATTCCAATTATACTCCTTTAGTTATTTTTAAATGTACAATAAATCTGTGTTAACTGTAATCACACAATTGTACTATCAACTACTAGATCTTATTCATTCTAACTATATTTCTGTACCCATGAACCAGTCCCATATTCCCCATCACTGTGGGGTTTTTTTTAAAGATATTTACCTATAGTATTTGATCAGACATTTAATTTAATATTTTAAATAGAGATGGGATCTCACTTTGCTGCCCAAACTCATCTCAAACTCCTGGGCTCAAACAATCTTCCCACTGTTGGCCTTCCAAAGTGCTGAGATTACAGATGTGAGGCATCATGCTCCCCCATCAGATATTTTGCAATTAAACATGTTAAAAAATTTGCCAAGTGTATGTTGTTATCCATTTCACAGGAAGATCAGATGGTGGCATAAAGGAGAATCTCAGGTCCAAATGTCCAAAATAGCAGAAGCAAGAGGATAATTGATAGCCTGTAGGAAGCATTGTGATCTCTTCTTTTGTTCTTTTCCTTCCTAATCTTCCTAGTTTTTCTAAAAATGTGATCCCCACCCCTCACTTCCACATTTGCCTATATTATTTCTTTTCAAGGCACTTCACCACCATTGATGGTACATGTTTATTTATCAATTTATTACTTTTAGTAGTAGATAACCTCTGTAAAGCAAGAGTTTCTTGTTTTGTATGTAGCCTTCTCTTACTAAAAAATATTAATTATTTTGTATTTTCCGTGATATAATTTAGGATGTTTTTTAGAAATGAAATATCATGCATTCCATTAATTGCAGTCAAAAGAAAGTGCATTTAAATAGGATATGTGTATGCGTGTTTTTCAACAAGTAATGTTAAACTTAATTTGTAATGTATAAAGTAAACATAGCTAAAAACTATACTAAAGCTGTGATTTTAAAATTGTGATTCAAAAATACAGCACATTTTACTTAAATGGAGATTTTTATTCTAGAAAGGTATTGAACATGACAATCTGACAATCTCTCCTTGGGACACTGTCACTGCTATTCTCAGATCAGCTGACAAGACCTCAGCTGGGCCTCTGCAAGTTGCTTAAGAACACTTCTAGAACCATCCTAATGGGCATGTTCCAACTGTCACTTGGAAAAAAAATGATCACTTGAGATCAATCTGTACAGCAGGTCTTTTGGCAGAAAACCAGTCATATCATTCTCTCCAATAGAGCCTTTGTGGGGAAAAGGCCTTATCGCATTCCTTGGACATGAAGTTACTGTTGGAACCATTCTCATCTCAAACCATTCTATCACCATGCCAAAAAGCTGCAGCTTCTGAAAGGTCAGAAATGGCCTTATAATGACTTAGACCGTCTTATGATTGTTAGGAAGTTGAAGACAGTTATAATACTATAAAAGCTTTGAGTCTTTTACCCTTTCATGAGCAGCAACTGTGTGTTATTAACTAAACCACAACTTCCTGATATAGATATCAGAGAGACCAAAGCTAAGAGACTAATATGAACTCTAATCCTATCCTGGACTTGGACTCAAAGTGTAGAATTGGGTTATTCAAATTATAGAATATTAAAGAGAAAATGGAGTGCACAAAAGGCTAAGAGGAAAAAAACATGTATTTTTTCCTATGAACAAAAATTCACAATTGGTTCATATGCATTGTTAATAATTAATGTGGGAAAATTTATATTTTTAAATTAAGCTTTATTTTTTAACCTGATGTTTATTCTTCTGTGTTAATTAGAAAGAAGAATACATGTTTTGAATTTTAAAATATATTGCTGGTAGGCATTACTTGATTTGAATCATGAGGAAGAGCTGGGAGGTAAATCTCAAAACTGAAAAATTGGAGCATTTCAGTAATCCTCATTTTTAAAGTGACAATACTAAGCTTTGTGGAAAATCAAAAGGAAGCATGTGATGTGATAATAAAATTAGGCTTTACTCATAAATGTTATAGTGCGCATCTTAATTCCTTTATGCATCTGTAGAATAAGAGGACTTATCTAGACAATCAAAAAGTTTTTAACTCAATTAACCTACGAGTAATACTATATTTAAAAATTCTGTTTTAATAAACATGTTAAGTATAATTTCCCATGTATTCATTATAAAAAGTATGTTTGTTTTGTGTCAAAGGTACAAGGTATAGACATTGTAATATTGTTTATTTGTTCGTATGCACTTTTGTACAAATGCTAAGGTCTATTTTGTCCCTATTCGTCAACTGTGAGCAACTTGCTTTCCTTGTAAAATATCAACTTCTTGTGACCTCTTATCCTGATGAGAACACTAAAGCCTTTGGGAATGAAAGATAGAATACAGTTGCACGATATTTTAAATTCTTTTGATTGTTCAAACCTTGATGTTCTAAAATAGGAGATTATTAATTTTTTAAATAGGACATTGTTTTGAAGATGCTTTTGGTTGCATCTTCATAAACAATTCTCTCTTCAGTGAAAGAGAAAGGGAGCAGAGAACAAGAAGAGAGTTTCTAATTAATTTATATAACAAACTAGTGACTTGGCTTATCTCTTTGTCCTTCAACTGTCTGCACAATCTTGCCTTCCACATTATGGTAATCTTGTCTTAAATTGGTAGTCACTTACACCATGTATGTATGTCACTTTGAAACTTGCAGGTGTGTTTATTTACCATGATCTTTATTTTGGAGATAGTGAAAAAGCCAAAAATCTCACCTCAAGTTAAGAAAAATATTCTTCTAATCCATTATGTGTTTTATGTCCTCAAGTATTCTTAACTTGAGATGATGAATTAGAAGAAGAAATTTCAGTGTTTAAGCATATTTGCTTTTGCAAAGCATAATTGTGTCCACCTACAGTAGTGTGTGTGTGTATAAATTTATATACCTATAAAATAAGAATGCTGAACTATGTTCATATGACTGTTTATAGAAAAATGTAGACACACTTTGTATTTTACCAATTACTGCTATTTCAAAAAACACATTTCTTTGTAATTCATTTTGCGACTTTATTCTTCTTAAATATGGTTGGATCAAGTTACTTAAACTTTGGCACAAAAAATGTTTGTCTCAGCATTCTTTTTTAATGATTTAGGCAGAATTGAAAAACCCAAGTCATAAGATCCAGTGAATACACCTTATTATTAAATAATGCTTTTTCTTCTTATAACTACTGGCTGCTTTAGCTGGGTACCCTGGCTTGAACTCTCAAATCATTTAAAGCCTACATTTTAAAAACAGTTTTTAATCTAATCTCTTTTTTATATCTGATATGACTTGTAAGCTTACTACATTCATCCTCTGACATTCTGCAAGGGAAACATGAATTAATCATTGAGTTTGTCCAACAAGGAAAGATGCATCTTACTGATACCGTGAGCTTCCAATGTGGTACACACAAGCTGTTTCTGAGATTATAGCACAAGCAAACATTCCCACAGCTATTGTGTTGCTGTTTGCTCAGTTCCCAGCCTCTGAGAGTTCCAGGTGGTGGTAGTACAGCGGTTCAATCTATGCTTATGTAGTGTTGATTCTGGTATTGTACTCCCTGAAAACCTGGAGGTTACTATCTGTTAACAGCAAAACAGACTTGGCCAAGGGTTATTATGTATCTTCTGAAAGCATTTACCAGAAACAGTCTGGTAATTGTTACAAAAATTATATTTTATTACTTCATAGTCACAAATGTTTATATATTTTTTAAAATATGAAATGGAGCCAGAGAGAAAAGAATAATTCCATTATTGCTTATAATTTTACAGATCAATTTAGAATGAGGAAGCGTATTTTTAAGAGCAAATGGTACATTTTCTTTGTCTGAAGTCTGCCTAGCAAGCAGATTTTATGTGAAGGACTACTGGGTGGTTCTTTCATATCCAGCTAGTAGTGTTATTGACTGATTTTGCCAGCTCTGTAGCTCGTGTGCTTTTTTACTTAATTTTTGTTCCCGCTTTCTCTCACTGATTTGTAAGCAGCTTAAAATCAGAATGCTGTCATCTAATTCATTGGTATCTCCCTCCATCAAGGAATGGAGTTTTATTTTATGTGGATTTTTTTCTGGGTACAGAGTAGGTGTATATATTTATGCGGTACATGAGGCGTTTTGATACAAGCATGCAGTGTGAAATAAGCACATCATGAAGAATGAAGTTTCCATCACCTTCACTGAGCTGCAAACAATCCAATTACACTCTTATTTTAAAATGTTATTCTTCAATATAGTCACCATGTAGTGTGATCAAATAGTAGCTCTTATTCGTTCTATTTTTTTTTTTTAATTTTTTTTTGCCAGTTAACCATCCCCACCTCCACCCACAATTCCCCACTACCACTTCCCAGCCTCTGGTAACTATCCTTCTGCTCTCTCTGTCCATGACTTCAATCTTTTTGATTTTTAGATCCCAAAAATAACCAAGAACATGTGATGTTTGTCTTTCTGTGCCTGGCTGATTTTACTGAATGATCTCCAGTACCATCCATGTTGTTGCAAGTGACAGGATATTGTTCTTTTTTATAGCTGAATAGTATTCCATTGTGTATATGTACCACCTTTTCTTTATCCATTCATCTGTTGATGGACAATTATGTGTTTTTCCAAATCTTAGCTATTGTAAATAGTACTGCAACAAACATAGGTGTGCAGATATCCCTTCAATATTCTTATTTCCTTTCTTTAGGTATATACCCAGCAGTGAGATTGCTGGATCACGCAGTAGCTCAATTTTTAGTTTTTTGAGGAAACTCCAAACTGTACTCCATAGTGGTTGTACTAATTTACATTCCCACCAACAGAGTACAAGGATTGCCCTTTGTCCACATCCTCACAAGCATTTGCTATTGCCTGTCTTTTGGATATAAGCCATTTTAACTGAGGTGAGATGATACCTCATTGTAGTTTTGATTTGCATTTCTCTGATAGTGAATAATGTTGAGCACCTTTTCATATGCCACCTTGCCATTTGTATGTCTTCTTTTGAGAAATGTCTCTTCGAAGCTTGCCCATCTTTTGACTCGATTATTATTATTTTTTTCTAGAGTTGTGTGAATTCCTTTTATATTCCAGTTATTAATTCCTTATCACATGGGTAGTTTGAAAATATTTTCTCCCATTCTGTGTGGATTGTCTGTTCACTTTGTTGATTGTATCCCTTGCTGGGCAGAAGCTTTTAAACTTGATGTGATCCCATTTGTCCATGTTTGCTTTGGTTGCCCGTGCTTGTGGGGTATTACTCAAGAAGTCTTTGCCTAAACCAACGTTGTAGAGTTTACACCAATGTTTTCTTGTAGTAGTTTCACGGTTTGAGGTCTTAGACTTAAGTCTTCAATCCATTTTGATTTGATTTGAGAGAGACAGGGGTCTAGTTTTATTCTTTTGCATATGGATATCCAGTTTTCACAGCACCATTTATTGAAGAGACTGTTTTTCCCAGTGTATGTTCTTGGCACCTTTGTGGGGCGTGGGGGGAGGTTGAGTTCATTGTAGGTGTGTGGATTTGTTCCTGAGTTTTCTATTCTATTCCACTCTTCTATGTGCCTGTTTTTATGCCAGTACCATGCTGCTTTTGTTACTATAACTCTGTAGTGTAATTTGAGGTCAGATACTTTGATTCCTCCAGCTTTATTATTTTTGCTTAGGATAGCTTTGGCTATTCTCGGTCTTTTGTGGTTCCATATTAATATGAGGATTGATTTTTTTCTATTTCTATTTCTGTTTTCTATTTTCTATTTCTATTAATATGAGGATTGATCTTTTTCTATTTCTGTGAAGAATGTCATGAGAATTTTGGTAGGGACTATACTGAATCTGTAGATTGCTTTGGGTAGAATGAACATTTTAGCAATATTGATTTTCCAATCCATGAACATGGAATTTTTTTTTCATTTTTTTGGTGTCTTCTTCAATTTCTTTCACCAGTTTATAGTTTTCATTATAGAGGTCTTTTACCTGTTTGTTAATTCCTGCATATTTAATTTTTATGTGACTATTGTAAATTGGATTTTTTTTATATTTCCTTTTCAGATTGTTCACAGTTAGTATATAGAAATGCTACTGGTTTTTATGTGGTGATTTTGTATCCTGCAACCTAACTGAATTTGTTTATCAGTTCTAGTAGTTTTGGGGGGAGTCTTTAGGTTTTTCCTAAAGTTCCTAAAGTTTTAGATTTCCTTGCAAACAAGGATAATTTTACTTCTCCTTTTCAATTTGGATGAGCTTTATATCTTCCTCTGGTTTGATTGCTGTAACTAGGGTTTACAGTGCAATGTTGAATAACAGTGATGGCAATGGGCATCCTTATATGTTCCCAATCTTAGAGGAAAGATTTTCAGTAATTCCTCATTCAGTATGATACTAGTTTTGGGTCTGTCATATGTGGCTTTTATTATGTTGAGGTATATTTCTTCTATCCCCAGTTTTTTTAGGGTTTTTATCATGAAGGGATGCTGAATTTTATCAAGTGCTCTGTCAGCATCTATTGAAATAATCATATGGTTTTTATCCTTCATTCTCTTGATAGGATATATCACATTGATTGGTTTGCATGTGTTGAACCATCCTTGCATCCCAGGGATAAATGAGAGATTTTTGTAATGTATTGTCATAATGATTAATTTTTGTAATTTGTTGTTGAATTCTGTTTGCTAGTATTTTGTTGAGAATTTTTGCATCAATATTCATCAGCAATATTAGCTTGTACTTTTCTTTTTTTGATGTGTCTTTTTCTGGTTTTGGTATCAGGATAATATCACCCTCATAAAATGTGTTTGGAAGTATTTTCTCTGCTTTTATTTTTTAGAATAGTTTGAGTAAGATTGGTATAAGTTCTTTTTTTTTAAAATTTCACTAGGTTTTTGGGGAACAGATAGTGTTTGTTTACATTATTAAGTTCTTTAGTGGTGATTTTTTTGATGCACCCACCACCCAAGCAGTGTACCATGTACCCAACATGTAGTCTTTTATCCCTCATCCTTCTCCTACCATTTTCCCCAAGTTGCCAGAGTCCATTGTATCATTCTTATGCCTTTGCATCCTCGTAACTTAACTCCCACTTATGAGTGAGAACATACAATGTTTGGATTTCCATTCCTGAATGACTTTGCTTAGAATAATGGTCTCCAATTCCATCCAGCTTACTGTGAATGCCATTATTTTGTTCTTTTTTAATGGCTGAGTAGTATTCAATGGTATATGTGTGTGTGTATATATATTATATACATGTGTATATATATCACAATTTTTTTATCCTCTGGTCGATTGATGGACATTTGTGTTGGTTCCAATTTTTGCAATTGTGATTTGTGCTACTATAAACTTGTGTGTGCAAATATCTTTTTCCTGTAATCGCTACTTTTCCTTTGGGTAGATAACCAATATGGGCTTGTTGGATCGAATGGTGTTCTACTTTTAGTTCTTTAAGGAATCTCCACACTGTTTTCCATAATGGTTGTACTAGTTTTCATTTTCATCAACAGTGTAAAAGGTTCCCTTTCCAACACATTCATGGCAACATCTATTTTTTTTTTTTTTTGATTCTATGAAGAATGATGGTGTTATTTTGATGGGAATTGCATTGAATTTATAGACTGCTTTTTATTCTGGCCATTCTTGCAGGAGTAAGGTGGTATCACATTGTGGTTTGGATTTGCATTTCCCTGATCATTAGTGATGTTGAGCATTTTTTCATGTGTTTGTTGGCCATTTGTATAACTTTTTTTGATAATTGTCTATTTATGTCCTTAGTTCATGTTTTGGATGCGATTGTTTGTTTTTATCTTGCTGATTTCTTTGAGTTCCTTGTAGATTCTGGGTATTAGTCCTTTGTTGGATGTATAAATTGCAAAGATGTTCTCTTATTCTGTGGTTTGTCTGTTTACTCTGCTGAATGTTTCTTTTGCTATGCAGAAGCATTTTAGTTTAATTAAGTTCCATCTATTTTTCTTTGTTTTTGTTGCACTTGCTTTTGGGTTCTTGGTCATGAAGTGTTTGCTTAAGCCAATGTCTAAAAGGGTTTTTCCAATGTTAACTTATAGAATCTTTATGGTTTCAGTTCTTAGACTTAAGTCCTTGATCTATCTTGTGTTTATTGTTGTACAAAGTGAGAAATGAGGATCTAGTTTCATTCTTCTACATGTGGCTTGCTAATAATTATCACAGCATCATTTCTCGAATAGAGTGTCCTTTCCATACTTTGTGTTTTTGTTTGCTTTGTGAAAGATCAGTTGGCTGTAAGTATTTGGTTTTATTTCTGGGTTCTCTTTTCTGTTACATTGGTCTATATGCCTATTTTTATACCAGTACCATGCTGTTTTGGTGACTATGGCCTTACAGTACAGTTTGAAGTCAGGTAATGTGCTATGCCTTCAGATTTGTTATTTTTGCCTAGTCTTGCTTTGGCTATGTGCGCTCTATTTTGGTTCCGTATGAATTTTAAGATTCTTTTTTTCTAGTTCTGTGAAGAACGATGGTGTTATTTTGATGCGAATTGCATTGAATTTGTAGACTGCTTTTGGCAGTGTGGCCATTTTCACAATATTGATTCTACCCATGCATGAGCATGGGATGTGTTTCCCTTTATTTGTGTTGTCTATGATTTCTTTCAGCAGTGTTTTGTAGTTTTCCTTGTAGAGGTCGTTCACCTCCTTGGTTAGGTATACTACTAAGTATTTTGTTTTATTTTACTTTATTTTATTTTATTTTGTTTGCAGCTATGGTAAAAGGGGTTGAGTTATTGATTTGATTCTCAGCTTAGTCTATTTTGGGGTATAGAAAAGCTACTGATTTGTGTATATTAATTTTGTGTCTGGATACTTTGCTGAATTCTTTCATCAGTTCTAGCTTTCTGGAGGAGTCTCTAGAGTTTTATAGGTAAACAATTATATCATCAGCAAACAGTGACAGTTTGACTTCCTCTTTGCTGATTTGGATGCCTTTTATTTCTTTCTCTTGTCTGATTGCTCTAGCTAGGACTTTCAGTACGACGTTGAAGAGGAGTGGTGACAGTGGGCATCTTTGTCTTGTTTCAATTCTCAGAAGGAATTCTTTCAACTTTCCCCCATGCAGTATTATGTTGGCTGTGGATTTGTTACACATGGTTTTTATTACATTGAGGTATGTCCCTTATATGCCAATTTTGCTGAAAGTTTTAATCATAAAGTGATGTTGGGTTTTGTCAAGTGCTTTTTCTGCATCTATTGAGATGATCATGTGATTTTTGTTTTTAATTCTGTTTATGTGGTGTATCACATGCATTGACTTGTGTATGTTAAATCATTCCTGCATCCCTGGTTTGAAACTCACTTAATTATGGTGGATTATCTTTTTGAAATGTTGTTGGATTTGGTTAGCTAGTATTGTGTTAATGATTTTAACATCTATGTTCATCAGGGATATTGGTCTGTAGTTTTCTTTTTTTGGTTATGTCCTTTCCTTGTTTTGGTATTAGGGTGATATAGGCTTCATATTAATAGAATGATTTAGGGAGGATTCCCTCTTTCTGTATCTTGTGGAATAGTGTCAATAGATAGTACCAATTCTTCTTTGAATGCCTGATGTAATTCAGCTGTGAATCTAACAGGTCCTAGACTTTTTTGTTGTTGTTGGCAATTTTTTAGAAAATCACCATTTCAATCTTGCTGCTTGTTATTGGTCTGTTCAGAATTTCTATTTCTTCCTGGTTGAATCTTGGAGGGTTGTATATTTCCAGGAATGTATCCATCTCCTCTAAGTTTTCTAGTTTATGCATTTAAAGGTGTTCATAGTAGCCTTGCATGATCTTTTGTATTTCTGTGGTATCGGTTGTAATATCTCCTGTTTCATTTCCAACTGAGCTTATTGGATCTTTCCTCTTCGTTTCTTGGTTAATCTCACTACTGGTCTGTCAATTTTATTTATATTTTTAAATAAGCAGCTTCTTGTTTCATTTATTTTTTTGCAATTTTTTTTGTTTCAATTTTATTTAGTTCTGCACTGATTTTTGTTATTTCTTTTCTTCTGCTAGGGTTGGATTTGGTTTGTTCTTGTTTCTCCAGTTCTTCAAGGTGTAACCTTAGATTGTCTGTTTGTGCTCTTTCAGACTTTTTGATGTAGGTATTTAAGGCTATGAACTTTCCTCTTAGCACCACCTTTGCTGTATCTCAGAGGTTTTGATAGGTTGTGTCACTATTATTCAATTCAAAGAATTTTTAAATTTCCATCTTGATTTTATTGTTGACCCAGTGATCATTCAGGAGCAGGTTATTTAATTTCCATGTATTTCCATGGTTTTGAGGGTTCCTTCTGGAGTTGATTTCCAATTTTATTACACTGTGGCCTGAGAGAGTACCTGATATAATTTCAATTTTCTTAAATATATTGAGACTTGTTTTGTCTCAATTATTATATGGTCTATCTTGGAGAATGTTCCATGCACTGATAAATAGAGTGTATATTCTGCAGTGGTTGGGTAGAATGTTCTGTAAATTTCTGTTAGTCCATTTGTTGTATAGTTCAAATCCACTGTGTCTTTATTGACTTTCTGTCTTGATCACCTGTCTAGTGCTGTCAGTGGCGTATTGAAGTCTCCCACTATTACTGTGTTGCTGCCTATCTCATTTCTTAGGTCTAATAGTAGTTGTTTTATAAATTTGGGAGCCCCAGTTTTAGGTGCATGTATATATTTAGGATTGTGATATTTTCCTGTTGGACTAGTCCTTTTGTCATTATGTAATGCCCCTGTTTGTCTTTTTAATTGCTATTGCTTTAAAGTTTGTTTTGTCTGATATAAGAATGGCTACTCTTGCTTGCTTTTGGTGTCCACTTGCATAGAATATCTTTTTCCACCCCTTTACCTTAAGTTTATGGGAGTCCTTATGCATTAGGTGAGTCTCTTGAAGACAGCGCATACTTAGTTGGTGAATTCTTATCCATTCTGTGATTTTGTGTCTTTTAACTGGAGCATTTATGTCATTCACATTCAATGTTCATTTTGAGATGTGAAGTACTTTTCTTTTCATCATGCTATTTCTTGCCTGAATACTTTGTTTGTTTTTTTAACTGTTTTTGTTTTATAGGTCCTGTGAGATTTATGTTTATGGAGGTTATATTTTGGTATATTTTAAGGATTTGTTTCAAGATTTAGAACTCCTTTTAGCAATTCTTGTAGTGCTGGCTGGCTTGGTAGTGGCAAATTCTCTCAGAAATTGTTTGTCTGAAAAAGACTGTGTTTCTCCTTCCTTTATGAGGCTTAGTTTAACTAGATACAGAATTCTTGGCTGATTATTGTTTTGTTTAAGGAGGCTGAAGATGGGGCTCCAATCCCTTCTAGCTTATAGGGTTTCTTCTCAGAAACCCCCGTACATATTGGTCTTAAGCCTTTCCCTTGTGAGGGTATTTTCCAGATTCTGTATGCATGCTTTATTATTTTTTGTTCTTTTATCTTTTGTCTCCTCTGACTGTATTTTTAAGTAGCCTGTCCTCAAACTCACTAATTTGTTCTTCTTCTTGATCTATTCTGCTATTAATAAACTCATGCATTCTTCATTATGCCAATTGCATTTTTCAGCTCAAGAATTTATGCTTCTTTTTAGTTATTTTGATCTCTTTGTTAAATTTTTCTGATATAATTTTGAATTTCTTCTCTGTGTTATCTTGAATTTCTTTGAGTTTACTCAACACAGCTATTTTGAATTCTCTGTCTGAAAGGTCACATATCTCTGTTTCTCCAGGATTGGTCCCTGGTGCCTTATTTAGTTCACTTGGTGACATCATGTTTTCCTGGATGGTACTGATACTAGTAGATGTTCTTCAGTGTCTGGGCATTGAAGAGTTAGGTATTTATTGTAGTCTTTACTGTCTGGGCTTATTTGTAGCTGTCCAGAATTCTTGGCAAGGCTTTCCAGATATTTGAAAGAACTTGGGTGTTATGACCTAAGGTGTTTCTGCTATAGGGAGCACCCCAAGCCCAGTAACTCTATATTGCTTGCAGACTCATAGAGGTACCAACTTGATGGTATTGGACAAGATCCGAGAGAATTCTCTGGATTACCAGGCAAAAACTCTTGTTCTCTTTCCTTGCTTTCTCCCAAGCATACAGTCTCTCTCTGTTCCCACCTAAAACTGGGAATGGAGTGACACAAGCACCCCTGTGGCCACCACCGCTATGATTGCCCTGAGTCACATGTGAAGACAGCACACTGCTAGGTCTTGCACGGGCCTGCTGTAACCACTCCCTGGCTACTGCCTATGTTCACTCAAGGCCCCACAATCAGCAGGTGGCAAAGCCAGCTAAGAATGGTCAAGGAAAGGAGTTTTAAATGAGGTGGATACAGTAAATCTTGATGACATAGATTATTCAGGCAGAAATATGATGTTTCATCAAGCAGATGGAACTTATCAAGAAGAAAATACATAATTCTACTTCCTCTACTTCTTTCCAATCTTGGAAATTATGAAGGATTAAATAACTTAATGTTGTGAAATGAGTATGAGGAAGAGAGATGGAAATTTTACCCTTAGTTCTGCCATGAACTAGTGATGTGAACTTGCTTTGCTTATATGTAAAGTGAGGAAATTGAACCAGTTGATTTTTAAATTACTTCTAGTTATAAGACTAATGCTGTTTTAATGAAGGACATCATAATTTTTAGTAATAATTCTCCATACCAGATAATAGTCTATTATATTTCTAGAATGTAAAACTTGGGCCACTTGAGCTAAAATCTTATGATCATGTCCACATAATGGATTTCAATCTCAGCACCTATTTTTTAGTAGTTTAAGAAGATGTTATTAAATCTAAAAGTCTTAGTTTTGTCATTTTGTTATTTTTTAGCTGGTATTTTGTTTCATTTTAGTAATATGGAGTTATTTTTCTTTTTTTCTTTTTACCTTTACCAACTGTCAATTTAAAATTTACTAAATTGACTAACCTTTTTGAATAACAGTGAGTCTTTTTTTTTTTTTCTTTTTTCTTTTGAGATGGAGTCTTGCTCTGTCACCCATCCTGGAGTGCAGTGGTATGATCTCAACTCACCACCACCTCTGCCTCCTGGGCTCAAGTGATCCTCCCACCTCAGTCTCCTGAGTAGCTGAGGTGCCACCACCATGCCTGGCTAAATTTTGTATTTTTGATAGAGATGGGGTTTCACCATGTTGCCCAGGCTGGCCTTGAGCTCCTGAGCTCAAGCAATCAACCTGCCTCAGCCTCCTAACATGCTGGGATTACAGGCATGAGCCACCACGCCCCACCAAGAGTTTTGATCATTACGTCCATGCTCTACAGAGCACAAACATGCTCATGCTTTTGTTCTGATGCTCATGTGCCCTTTGTCACTATCTGTATTGCCAGTCTCATGTATGTATGAGAAGGAACAGAGAATGCCTTGCCACAGTGTATGGTTACCCAGCAAATAGACCACTAACACTCAATGTGGATAATAATATTAAAGCAATTAGCTATTTTTTACATTCTCTATTTCATCTATTTTCTGTTTCTTTTCCAGGATATCCATAAAAATTCATCAGACAGTGTTTTACTACTGAGCTACAAAGGTAGGAAAAATAATTTTTTTTTGGTTTGAAAATATACTTCTTTCATCTGTGTTTCAATAATTTATTCCCCTTGTTAGATATACATAGGATTGATGTTGCTTATTCTGACTAAGTGAAAAGTGTTATTTCTATGTACTGCTCAATTAGAAACATGTAGTGTTTAATTGTCAGTTTGAATTTTCCTTTCATACTATTACAGTTTATATCTTACTCTAGACAGAATTTACTCTTTCTCCTAAATTTTGATATTATCTTCTCCATAATTTCATCATGCCTTGACATTACTATATATAATTTCCATACATCAGAAAGGCAATTCTGTGTGTGTGTGTATAGTTAGAAGTTAGAAACTGAAACTCTTTTTGTCTAGCATCATTTCATATTTTTCTTGCTATTTCAAACCTATAATTTTTAAAGAAACAACTAAAGTAATCATTCATATAATTAGCTGTCAGTGACTTGATAATATAAATGTTAACATGGAGGCATTTAGTTCAGCATTTGCTTTACTTAATAGAGTGCAGAAAATGTGGCCCTTTTCTCAGTTAGGGTATATGTGAAGATAAATTTAGAATTTCTAGACTAGTAAATACTTCTCTGATAATAACTTAATTATAGCTATTTCAAACCAAATTGTTTAATTGTGGTGAATCATATGCAAATTTTTCAGATGTAGGTCAACACCCACGCCCACATTCTAGCACCTCTTTCCTAATTCAAGACAACTTTGCAGTGCCTAAAAGAGCTGAGCAGTACAGATTAGAGACATAAAACCAAAAAAAAAAAAAAAACCAAACCAAACCCAACAATGGTAACATAAAAACCAACCAGCAGTCAGAAAGTCCCTGTAATAATGAATAGGCAGGTTGTATTTATTTAAGACTTTGCTTGATTATTTCTTAGGCTTCACATGTTTGTAGATAACAATTTCCTCACTGCTCATGAGATTTGTGGCTGGCAAACTCATGGTGCTTCTAGGATATTAAGTTTTCTCCTCTGTAAAGTACATGCAATAGCATCATTATTGTCTACTCATTAAACTGAAATAAGAATTAAACAAATCAAGGGCTGTAAAATGAATGTGTGACTCCTCAAATCCCATATGGGAAGAACATGCTGTATTTCTTGATTTGGTTGAGTCAAAGATCACTGATGGCTAGAATGCCTTGTGTAGCTCCAGGTGAGGACAACTGAGATACAGTGCAATTGCAGAAAGTAAATAAACTTTTTATTTTTCAAGCTGTTACATTATAGTTCCAATTTATGCCTTTGTGATGCAGCATTGTATCATTTTCTGATGAATGGCTAAGGTTTTATGATTCTATTTTATCTTTATATATTGTCTGCTGTACTTTCAAATATTTTATTTCCATTTATAGATGTGTTGAAAAATCATAAAGCACATTGCATAAATGTGTTACATTTGTTTTTGCTTATTTATTTATTTATTTATTTGAGACAGTGTCTTGCTCTGTCACCCAGGCTGGAGTGCAGTGACGTAGTCTCGGCTCACTGCTACCTCTGTCTCCCAGGTTTGAGCAATTCTTCTGCCTCAGCCTCACTAGTAACTGGGATTACAGGCGCCCGCCACCATGTCTGGCTAATTGTTGTATTTTTAGTAGAGACGGGGTTTCACCATGTTGGCCAAGCCGATCTTGAACTCCTTACCTCTTGATTCGCCTACCTCAGCCTCCCAAAGTGCTGGGATTACAGGCGTGAGCCACCACGCCAAGCCTGTTGTTGCTTATCTTTAGGTGATTATTGCTGATGTTTTTGGTATATTGACAGAAAATAGTTTTGGTGCTTGTTGATGAAAGCTACTTTCTGGCTTTAATGATAATAAAATTATAATTTTGCCTTAATATAAACATAATTTTTATTGTCACTTATGGGAATTTGTTCAAGGATTTGAACTTATATCTGCATATAATTTTTGATTTTTGACATTTTCTAAAAATTAATTATTGAAAAAAGTGGCAATTGTTTATTTTAATTCTCAGAGTGGGTAAAATAAATGGTGTATCCTTTGTGCTTCTTTCAATATGAGTATCTTTGTTGTTTTAATTATTTAAGATAAAAAATAAGGAATTATACTAAACATAGAATGGTATATCCCTCAAAGTTAGCTACTGCAAAAGTTTTCGTGTTATTCTTTCAAGTTCTTTATTTATATACAGAAACATCAATGTCAATATGAGCATATGATGTTTTCATATCATATGCATGATCCTGTGGAATTTTTTTTGGTTTTTACCATTTTAATTATGGGCATTCTTCTAAGACTACATATGTTCTCTATTTCATCCTTTGTAACGTTTGCACATTAGTCAATATTTTGGATGTATCATGATTTATTTAATAGGTCCTCTAAGCTTTTGTTTAAAAAATGGAACTTTAAAGTAGGATAAAAAGAGGCCTCTCTTAATTACATGTTTGGCAGGCATACAAAAGAATAATTCCCACTTGTATATTGAATCAAGAAATTAAGGAGTAAAGAAAAAGTGTTACAGTAAAGAGTCATTGAATAAGTGTGTATTAGTGGGCAGGGTAAAGAAAAGCTAATAATGTAGATGTTCATGCAAGTGTGTTGTAGGTGTGTAAAATGGAACGGCTACCAATTTCTTCAGAGTTTATTTCAAGTGGCACCTCCTTCCATAGGCACTCAGGGACTTTTCCCTTCATTCCCACTCTCACCAGTTGTCTTACATCTCTATAAAAATTCGGGGAAAAATAGACCTTTTCATATTATGTCCCATGTACAAATTCATTTTGTATGAATCTTTTTTTTTCCTTCACTAGGCTGTTAACCCCCAGAGGGTAATGACTGTATGTTATTCATCTTTGAACCTAATAGATGCAGAAAAAATATTCATTCAGTTAAATTGGAACAAAGTGTAAGAAAAGAAAGGAATTGTCAGGGCGCACTGGCTTACACCTGTAATCCTCGTACTTTGGGAACCACGGGTGCATCACCTGAGGTCAGGAGTTTGAGACCAGCCTGGCCAACATGGTGAAACCCTCTCTCTACTGCAAATACAAAAAATTAGTCAGGATTGGCAGCTCACACCTGTAATACCAGCTACTTGGGCGGCTGAGGCAGGAGAATCCCTTGAACCCGGGAGGTGGAGGTTGCAGTAGGTCGAGATCACACCACTGCACTCTAGCCTGGGCATAGAGCAGCACTCCGTTTCAAAAAAAGAAAAGTAATCAAGTAGAACTGTTCAATCTTTCACAGATTTTATAAGATGCCACTGTATGCCTTGCTATTGTGTCTGGATTAAATTATAATCAGCTCTGATGGATGAGACACAAGTAATATAAACACATGGGTTTGATATACAATGGAGATTATTTTAAATTGAATTTTAATGATTCTTTGTGGTATTTATGTTCAAAAATCATACCTACAAGTCAAGCATTTCAGAAAAATGTTTACAAATTTATGAAAAAGTTATTTGTATGGTGCTGAACTTGGATATGTGTTACTGCGTATAAATATGAAAACATTGTGTCAGCTTCAAAGCATTGTGCACATGCAATACATTATTGCTATTGTTAGTACCGTAATAAAATTGCCTCTGTGGATTAAAAATGTAGATGTTTATGTACAAAATAGCAGCAATAAGTAAAAGACGACATTATTTATGTGGATTCTATCAGATTAAAAGTGAGTACTGTTTTCAGTACTTTGTGTATTGCAAATTGCTACTCGTGCCATTTAAATCTCTGACATTGTCTTACCATTTGAATCATGCTTGAAAGCACCTATTTCCACCTTAGTGTGAATTCACTGGTAAAATAAATTTTTAAAAAACCACAGTGAACAGATGTAACAATTGCAGTTTCATTTAAAGAAAAATTAGAAAATAGTGGGAGTAAAATATCCCTTTGAAACAGAATGTAATACCAAGTGAGTTATTTTTCTTACCTCACTTGCAAAAGTCACTAGCTCCAACTCTGACTTCACATGCCTTTTACTGAGCAGGTCAATAAGTCATTGGGAAGAAAGCAAGTGTCTTGGTCAGTCTTTTCTAATTTATTATTATTATTTTTTAGCCTGTTGCTGAACTTTTAAAACCCAGAGCCTGAAACTTAGTGTTTCAAATGCATATCTTAGCAACGCCTTTAAAAAAATAAAAAAATAAAAAAAAAGCTGTGATCTCCTCATTGTTGTCTATTTTGCTAGGGATACAAATGCAAGTACCTCTAGCCCCTATGGCATGCAAAAAAATGAGTGTAACAACAAATATCAGATAATAGAAAATGGTGGGTACTGAGGAATGGGTGATCATATGGTTAACATCTGTGCTATAAGGGCTACTTCTAGAATACTAGAATGAATATTCTAGTCAACTCTTCTGATAAATTGTGTGTTTCAGTGGCTACGACTTCTGAAGATTTAGGAAGTTGAGTATTGGAATTTTTTGTAAAATATCATGGTTTTGAATGTTGGCTCAAAGCAAGAAAGGAAGAAAAGAAGGAAAGGAAGAAAGAAAGGAAGGAAGCAAGGAACAGAAGGAAAGAAGGAAGCAAGAGAGGGAGGGAGGGAGGGAAGGAAGGAAGGAAGAAAGGAAGGAGGAAAGGAGGGAGGGAAGGAAGGAAGGAAGGAAGGAAGAAAGGAAGGAAGGAAGAAAGGAAGGAGGAAAGGAGGGAGGGAAGGAAGGAAGGAAGGAAGGAAGGAAGGAAGGAAGGAAGGAAGGAAGGAAGGAAGGAAGGGAAGGAAGGGAAGAAAGGAAGGAGGGAAGGAGGAAGGAAGGAAAGAAGGAAGGAAGGGGAAGAAGGGAGGGAAGGAAGGAAAGAAGGAAGGAAGGAAGAAAGGAAGAGGAATGAGTGGAGGGAAGGAAGGAATAATGAAAGGAAGGAGTGGAAGGAGGAGGGAAGGAAGGAAGGAAAGAAGGAAGGAAGGAAGAAAGGAAGGAAGGAAAGAAGGAAGGAAGGAAGAAAGGAAGGAAGGAAAGAAGGAAGGAAGGAAGAAAGGAAGGAAGGAAGGAAGAAGGAAGAAGGAAGAAGGAAGGAAGGAAGAAGGAGGGAAGGAGGAAGGAAGGAAAGAAGGAAGGAAGGAAGGAAGGAAGAAAGGAAGGGAAGGAAGGAAGGAGGGAAGGAAGGAAAAGAAGGAAGGAAAGGAAGGAAGGAGGGAAGGAAGGAGGGAGGAGGAAGGAAGGAAGGAAGGAAGGAAGGAAGGAAGGAAGGAAGGAAGGAAGGAAGGAAGGGCACATAGTGGACATAATGGAAGGATAAACTGGATAAAATGGAATGGAAACAGTGGAATGGAATTATAGATATCCAGGTTAAATGAGGAAATCAAAGAACACTCTAACTCTTATGCTCCTTTCTCCATTAGAAATTTCATGTAATATTTTAGGGAGGGCCATAATCATAGCAACAAATGAAGATAAATCAAGTTAAGATAAGCCTATCTCTGAATTTCAGAAGCCAGGAAGACCAGAAAGGGGAGAGCAAGACTGAATCAAGAAAGCTAAGAGGGTGTTGTAAACGTGTATCATGTTGTGCAAAAGGATGATGGTTAAAAAACAACATTTTTGGATACATTTTTTATCCAACCAACAATGTACCTTCTGATACTAATTTATTACCATCTTTTTCTTTGTTCAAGCCTTTGCAAATCTTTCTTCTTTTATTAATTCTAAGAAAAGCATGAATAAAGAGAATGGATCAAGAGGAAGTAAAATGCCCTGGGAAAATAAAAAATCAGACATGCAAATATTGTCACATAATCATTACTGGATAAACTGGGGCCCGTGGACATGGGGTTGTTTCACCTTCTGACCCGTTGAAGATTTACTTCCTCTGTGAGGTCTCTGCTTTCTTTCTGAACAGACTCATCCTTCTGCCTTCTCTTTTAATCCTGTGCTATACCACCACACATCTTACTTCACTTGATGATACTTATTTATCGTTGCTCACATATCTCTCTTTCTGCTCACATATCTCATATTCTACAGTAGAATTGAGAATCTTGAGGCCAGAAACAATATCTTTAACTCTGTTTTTGAAACAATCATAAACTTACAGAAAATGTATAGGTTTAGCACAGAAAACTTTTTCCACTGAACCATTGAAATGGTGTCTCCAATCTAATGCCTCATTATCTTCAGCTACTTTAGGGTATGTCTCCTACAAACAAGGATATTTTCTATGTAATAACCAAAATAAAATCAGTAATATCAAGGACTAGTGACTAAATTATGCCCCCTGCCTTGCAATTCATATATTAAAGCCCTAATCTGATAGCATTTGGAGGTGGGGCCTACGGGAGATAATTAGGTTTAGACAAGATTATGATGGATGTTCGTGATTAGATTATTGCCCTTGTAAAAAGAGATACAAGAGGGCTTGTTTCCTTTCTCTTGTTTCCCATGTGAAGGTGGAGCAAGAAAAGTCATTGTTAGCAGGCCAGGAGAACCCTCACTGGGGTATCTCATTGGCCAGTATCTTGATCTTGGACTTTCCAATCTCCAAAACTGAGAAAAATATATATATATTGTTGCTTAAGCCACATAAGCTATAACATTGTGTTATGGCAGTCCAACCTGCCTGGAAATAACATTGATTACCATCTAATCCTCAGATTCCATTCAGGTTTTATGGGCTGTCCAAGTGAATTCTGATTACCGTCCTTTAAGGTGTGAGAACTTGTTTCTAAGTGATGTGCGCTGTTTAGTAGTCATGTTTTATTAGTGTCTGCAGTGTAGGAAAGTGCCATAGATTTTTCTTGACTTTTTTGACCCTGACACTTTTGAAGATTACATGCCACCTATTTCGCAGAACGAATTTAATTTGGGTTTGTTTAATTCAGGGGTCAGGTTTTACACCAATTTGGATCCTAGCATCTGGGACAGTGTCTGGCATAGAGATTGTGTTTCATAACTAATTGAGGAATGGATTATGATTGAAAATATCTATTGTGCACCTCTGACTCTGAATCACCAGGCTAATGCTAATACTAAGTATTTCAAAACTTTCTAAATAAAAAATGTCAAAAATAGGAAACACACATGTCTAAAGTCGGAAAAGAAACCCTCAAAAACACAGACTCTGGGGTCTTCTCCTAGCAGCATTGGGATCTGTTCTTTAACATGTGTAGTGAGCAGACAGGTGCTAGCCACTGTGTTGGTGAATACTAGTTTCTTTAGAGCAGGGCTTCTCAAAGTGTAGTTGTGGTCTGCTTCCAGGTCACCAGCTGTTTCTGATTCATGATGACATAAGAAGAGAAATTGGAAATGAGAATTTGGAAACCTTTGAGCATTTTGACAAAATAATTTTATTTTTGCTATCTAATAATTCCAACACCATCTCACATTTTATCTGTATTTTTATTATACTAAGTTGATTATTAATTTACATTGTATTTTTCCATTGTATTGATCTATAATTGAGTGGAAATTTTAAAATGTAATCATTTACCACAGTTGGTGGCCATTCTTCATTGCTTTAGGTGGATTAAAGCAGAGTGGTGTAAATGTGATCTAGATCATGGTGGGATTTGATGTAGACCCTAAAGAATGGATGGAATCCACCTGGTATATAAAGTATAGAACTCGATAATTTATGCACAATAAAATGTAAGAGTATATATGTGTGCATATATGTGTGCAAGTGAGTACTTGTATGCAGTTTGTATGTGTGACCATTCTTTTATGCACTGCTATCTGTGCATATGTACTCTTGTGTATGTGCACATATGTCATACATGTGGCTGCACATGGGTGTGCATATGTATGTTTATATGTGCGTGTGTGTGTTTGGGAATGTGCATGATACGTTCATAGAACTGGGTAATCATGCTCTTGACTAGTTTTTTAGCTGTACAGTTTTGGACATTAAATTTGAGGTGCCTGTAGAAGAAGAGAGAAGGGTCTGGGTGCAGTGGATCACACCTGTAAAGCCAGCACTTCGAAGGCCAAGGTGAGCAGATCACGAGGTCAGGAGTTTGTGACCAGCCTGACCAACATGGTGAAACCCTGTCTCTACTAAAAATACAAAAATTAGCCGGGCGTGGTGGCACATACCTGTAGTCCTAGCTACTCAGGAGGCTGAGGCAGGGCAATCAATTGAACCCTGGAGGCTGAGGTTGCAGTGAGCCGATATCATGTCATTGCACTTGCACTCCAGCCTGTAAGTATGTATTTTTGTATGTGTGCACATGTAATCCAGAGCTTATGAGTATATCTCAAGAGCTCTGTGTGCCAGTTCTGCCTGTGCAGAATCATATGAAGGCTTTACTTTCTCATTTATTGCTGTGAAATTAATTTATTGCCTGAACATATCATGTGAAACTCCAGTAACTTGTACCATACTTCAAAATGTATTATGGACAGAGAAGAATCACATAGCTTAAAACTGGTTCCAGACGTGTAAAAACATCTTGAGTCTCTACTACCAAAGCAAAGAGGAAAAGTGTGCCAGTTAGATGCCTGAACCTGTTTCGGTTTCAATTACCTGGATTATCGAGGCAGAAACGATCTTTGTGCCTGATGTATGCTTATAATTGCCTTAGTCTTCAGCTTTGACTTGCTTTGAGAACACGTGCATGTTCTACTAATACCATTGTCAGAAAGGAAAATGTATTTCCTTTTTTGGTGGTTCCATAAAAGCTTTAAAATATATGTTACAATTCAGAGAACTAATATTTTATAAAGCCTCTATATTGGAGAGTAGTATATGGAGCAAAGGGAAAAGAGTTAACTAGTATTCACTTCACAGTCATGATGTGATAGTTGAGTTACCTCATATTCCTTTTTCACAACAAACGTTAGTGATTCAATCTTATCTGTAGTGACGTTTGAGCACCTCCTGATTTAAGACATCCAAAGAGACCAAACACATTCTTGAATTCTCCATATATTCAGGTCAGTAGTGTGAAGATTAAGCCTCCAGTCAATCAAGCACTTTTGAGTGAAACTCCAAGTGAATTAGAATCCGTAGGAAGAGAAGACTCACCTCTCTATCCCCCAACCACAACCTCAGCTTTTCTATTTAGCACCCAAAACCTAAGGACTTCAACTAAATGGAGACTTTTCAGCACAGACATTACTATATACTTCATCCATAATACCTACTTAGCATTTTTATTTCAACTCAGTTAATGAAAAAGCCAGAATAGTAAGGTAGTGTGTGAATAAATTATGACCATCTCAAAATATCTTTCTGGACCTTTTTTCTATGAAAGAAGTAGACAAAGTTTGTGAAATGATACTCCTTTTCCCTGCACAGTCAGTAAAATAGATGTCAAGTTTTAGTGGTCAACATCACTTAAATATCTAAAATGTATAGAATCCAACATATGTAAACCTAAATTGAGCACATTAAAAATAAAAAATATTTAACATTCCTATTTCATAAGACATGTAAGTAGTCTCCATCATTTATTTTGATCTACTAAAGTGACTATTTATGAGTTAAATCAAAAAGCATTGAGCATCGACTACATATTAGCCTCTTCAGTAGGCTTTGAAGACTCAGTAGGTACAAGTTATATTATCTGTCCTAGAGGGAAGTGCATTATCCATAACCTGGAGTGAAAGCTTCAGGTGTCGCCTCCCAGAGGAGGGAATGTGAAGGAATCGATTCCAAAAGTCAGGCATTTGGTCAAAATGGATAAGGGAGTTCCAGGCATCATAACAAATAATAATGACACTTGAGAAATAACAATACGATGTGTTTGAAATGTAGAGGGGAGGAGGAAGAGGGACAAGAAAAGGAGGAATGTGCCAGATCACAAGAGCTTTACATGCAATAACAACTTTGAACTAAAATTTAAAGACAGCAAGGAACAAATGAATACATTTAAGAATGAGCATGAATTGATCAAATTTACATTTTAGACTGATATCTGGAAGTGTGTGCAATTGTGATAGCTGTGTAAGTTGATCAAGCAAGAAAGATAAAGGAAGAAGAGCATGGTCAAAGAAGAGAAGACTGAGAAGGTAGAGTTGAGTAGGTTAACCAAGAAATATATTTTAAATATCAAATTGACAGTACTTTACCATTCATGTGTGGGAGGTCAGCACAGCGGGAAATCTTATAACTCCCAAAGGTTGGCAAGAAAAACAGGGTAGATGAAGGTGCCAATAACTTACTACAAAGAACAGATTTCGGGGATAGATGATGAGTTCAATTATAAACATATTGAGAGGTTGCTATGTATATTGTTCTAAATAGACAAATCTGGTTTCTGTCTTAGAGAAACTTAGACTGTAATCATTATAATGATATAGATGGAAGTTAATTCATTGATGTAAGTGGATTAATTCAGCAGTATGTTTATGGCAGGAAGTGAACAGCGCTTGAGACCTGGTAAGCCAGTAAACTACTTAAAATTACAAATGCAGGACCGATGTGACAAAAGTCTCAACCATAATCTTATTGTCTTCTAATGTTAATGGGGGATGATTTCTTTAATAGATGCCTTGTATTTTTAAAGACGAAAATGCAACGTCTAGGAAAAATATTTTTTAAAGGACGAGTACCCAAATCTTGCTGTTTGTTGTATTTCTGCAAATCTTATTTTTCTTAAATCCACTTTATATTTTGGCTTGAAATTTTCAAATCAGTACTGTTCAATATGAGTTTAAACATGAAAACATGATTAAAATTTTCTCAGCACTTTGGATATCACTCCTTCCTACCAGATTTTTTTGGTTTTTTGTACTTTTTTTTTTTTTTTTGAGACGGAGTCTCGCTCTGTGCCCCAGGCTGGAGTGCAGTGGCGGGATCTCAGCTCACTGCAAGCTCCGCCCCCCGGGTTCCCGTCATTCTCCTGCCTCAGCCTCCCGAGTAGCTGGGACTACAGGCGCCCGGTTTTTTGTACTTTTATACCACTCAACTTGCTTGAAGTACAGCCTTCTCAAAGTGTGAAGTTTTCAGTGATCTAACCCGGATACAGCAATGTTTTCCTGTATTAGCTCATCAGAAAGAATGCCAATGATATAAAAATAAATTGGAGCAAAAATAAATTAAATATTTGATCTTAATGACATATTGCTCAACTCTTATTATGTTTATGCCACCTTCATATGAATGATCATAATTGAGAAATAAGAATGATTTTATTTTCTACGCTGTAAAACAAAGTTGCAGTAAGGTTAAATAACCACAGAAAGAAATGCGCTCTGAGAAGGTATTTTTTTCTTTGAGAATTAAATAGGTTTTAGGCAGTTATTACATCTTAGAAAATATGCTTTAGGCTAATATTTTAGTTAAGCTATTGTTCGACTTTTGATTAGATCTATAAGCATTAGTGAGGTGTCTTTGGGGTCAATATTAGTCAAGGAAAATGAAGTTGAATGTAACAAAGATGAATCAATTTCACTGTCTAGAAGTCTTTTAGGATTCATTATCACTTGGGTTTTAATGTAGTTCATCATCATTGCCACATTATGCAAGCACATCAGTGAACTTTTAACAAAACCAGAGATAAAAACCTAATTACTTAATTTGATAATAGTTATTTTCTAATTTATGCGGCCAAAAAAATTATATCATATTTTATTATAGAATTGTCATTTTAAAATATGTATGTTGAGTCATGTCCACGTCATAAACATATAAAGCCTCTGTCTTTTATAACAGTCATTTATAGTCACATTCAAAAGCAGAATTTTAAAAAATTTTACAATGCAAACAAAGTAATATATTTTGAGATAATTTGAAAATCAGTCATAACTCATGAGCACATTGGATTGGTAGATCCTTTACTAACATAAATCCTTACCTCATTCCCCTTCAAGTCCTATCCCCCTTCTCCCTTTAGTGAAGTATTTCTTTGACCAGACAGAACAATAGCTCTGACCTGTGTATGGTCAACAAGTATCAAGAGCATTTGAATGCTTTCAAAAGACAATTAAATATGTTTGTTTGCCATTTGTATATATTCTTTTGAGAATTGCCTATTCATGTCGTTGACCCACTTTTTGATGGGATTGTTTGGTATTTTTCTTGCTAATTTGTTTGAGTTCCTTGTAGATTCTGGATATTAGTCCTTTGTCGGATGTCTAGATTGTGAAGATTTTCTCCCACTCTGTAAGTCTGTAGGTTATCTGTTTCCTCTGCTGACTGTTCCTTTTGCTGTGCAGAAGCTCTTTAGTTTAACTAAGACCCACCTATTTATCTTTGTTTTTGTTACATTTGTATTTTGGTTCTTGGTCATGAGGTGTTTGCCTAAGCCAATGTCTAGAAGGGTTTCTCTGATGTTATGTTATAGAATTTTTACAGTTTCAGGTCTTAGATTTAAGTCCTTGATCCATCTTGAGTTGATTTTTGTTTGAGGTGAGAGATGAGGATCCAGTTTCATTCTCCTACCCGTGACTAGCCGATTATCCCAGAACCATTTGTTGAATAGGGTGTCCCTTCCCCACTTCATGTTTTTGCTTGCTTTGTCAAAGATCGGTTGGCTGTAAGTATACAAAAGCCAATAAACATTTAAAAAATGCTCAACGTCACTAATGAGCAGGGAAATGTAAATCAAAACCACAATGCAATAATGCCTTACTCCTCCAAGAATGGCCAGAATCAAAAAGTAATGGATGTTGGCATGGATGTGGTGAAAAGGAAACACTTCTACACTCCTGGTGGAAATATAAACTAGTACAGCCACTATGGAAAACAGTGTGGGGATTCCTTAAAGAACTAAAAGTAGAAGTACCATTTGATCTGGTAGTCTCACTACTGGGTATCTACCCAAAGGAAAATAAGTCATTATACAAAAAAAATACTTGTACAAACATGTTTATAGCAGCACAATTTGCAATTGCAAAAACATGAAACCAGCCTAAATGCCCATTAATCAATGAGTAGATGCAGAAATTGTGGTATATGTATGGAATACTACTCAGCCATAAAATGGAACAAGTCAACGGCATTCACAGCAACCTGGATGGAACTGGAGACTATTATTCTAGGGAAGTAACTCAGGAGTGAAAAACCAAACATCTTATGTTCTCACTCATAAGCAGGAGCTAAGCTATGAGGACGCACAGGTATGAGAATGATACAATGGACTTTGGGGACTAAGGAGAAAGGGTGGGAGGGGCCGAGGGATAAAAGACCACAAATTGAGTTCAGTGTCTGTTGTCCAGGTAATGGGTGCCACAAAATCTCAGAAATCACCACTTACTCATGTAATCAAGAAGTTACTCATGTAACCAAATACAAACTGTTCCCCAAAAACCTATGGAAATAAAAAATTTTAAAAAGAGACAGAATGTTTTTTAAAAAAAACTTTTCTAAAAGAGGAAATTCTCTTCTGCAAGAAATTTGACTTTATTTTCATTAAATCTCCACATAATTTTTATTGCAAGTTCCCATTTGTCCTCAAGGTGGTAAAAACCAGCCACAGTCAATTCAGGCTTTCTCCTTACTTTGGCTGATGTCTAGTCTAAGTTTTGGTAGGGGGACTTCAGGTCTGTTCAGTCATCTGTCTACTCAGTTATTCACTAAGGATTCCGTGATTCCATCTGGTTCTTAGTCATTAATTCATGACTCATTTCTGAGAGACTTCTTTCTTCCATTCCTATGGCCATCCCAGGCCTACAACTCTCTTCATGTCAATGCAAGACCCCATCTAAAAAAAAAAAAAAAAAAAGGAAGCTTAGAAATCTCTCTGCTGCTGTTTTGGGCTTTACACACACATGCAACATGTCCATATTTAAGTTAAAGGAGGTGATTAAACAAAAATGATCTCCCTCCTCCTCTTCTAAACTGTCAGATGTTGTTTTCAGGAGGACAGGACAGGGGTCAAGAGAAGGTGAAACAGCATAGTTGTTTGAATGAATACTTAAGAATTATGAATAATTAAGTCATTTAAGACATATTTTTCATGAGTTTCTTAATGTAATATATAATTAAAATAAGTGTTTGCTTATTTTAATATTGCTTTGATCTACTTTTAGCAAGAGACTTTTATCATTTTTATGGAATATGTCTTTAATTTAGTATCTAAACATAAACCACTTCTTAAATTCAATTACTAACATATTTTCAGCTAAGAATTTCATGAACAAAAAATACTTTGTATTTTTAATGTCAAGAACACATTAAAATATAAATGCTTTTGGTATCTTAGATTTAAAATAAGGAATTTGTGTATTCATGAAAGAGATAAAAATTTCCAAGACTTTTAACAATAAGTTACATGAAGAAAAGTAAATGATCTCTTTAAAAATTAGGTCTTTCCTCATATCCAAATGAATCAGCTGTCTAATGTTTTTGTTTTTTGCTTTTCTATTTGCATATTCTACTTATATTATTGTGAGAAATTTGTGAGATTTCCAAATTTACCTCTCGCCGATATTGGAAAGTCTCATAATGTTTAATGTCTGCTAACAAGATAAGTATTTAAAATGTGTAACTTGTCATTTTAAACTAGATTTCTTTCATTTATGCTAATTAGTGGTACATTTTAAAAATGTTTTACACCATTTTCTGTGATGGTTTTCTAGGCGCCTGTCTTTCCACTTACTGCCTCTAATCCACTACTTCCACAAAGCTCTCCTTACAGCACACTCTGACTGCGTTGTGCAGAGAATATCAATGATTCCTAGTTATTCACAGAACAAATTCCAAATGCATGGTCCAGATGACCCGTTCTTTACAGCCCAGTCCCAATCTCCTTTCTCTTCACTTAATTTCTCAACTTTTCCTCCCACGCCTTAGAACTGTGTCAAGCTGGTATAATCTTCAGTCCCTTTCCCTATAGCTTTATTTCTCCCATTTTTACTAATTGAAATCTTACCTGTGGTTAAATATTTGGTAAATATGCCCCTACATTTATGTAAAATTTTGTCTTAGTCTGTCCTGTGCTACTATAACAGAATACCATAGGCTGGGTAATTTATAATGAACAGAAATTATTTTTTTTCACAATTCTGGAAATTCTGGACAGTCTGAGATTAGTGTGCCAGCATCTGGTGATGACCTTTTTGCTGCATCATGATGGAAGGTGGAAAGAAGAGAGAGAGAGAGAGAAAGAGAGAGACAGGCATTTTAAAAGGCTATTGAAAGCATGTTCAACTGTTGTCAGATTTAATTTGCAAACCGTTAGATTTCTTTAATATTTTTGTTTTAAAATAACCTCAGGTCTACATGTCCAGAGCTTTTCAGAAATGTTTATAAAATTTGGTTGCTGAGTCACCAAAAAATAGCTTAAAGATATATAACCATTAAGCATTTGAACAAATTAAGATTATTTAAAATAATGTATGTATGGTTGTTATGTTCTATATACATCTGCATATAAGTTTATTTTAAGAATTATGCAAACTAACTCTGCATAGCTGTTACCAAATAGAAGTCATTAAACCCTATTTATTTTTGTAGCATTCTTGGAATACAAGTGTTTTATTTTTGATACTACGCTTTCTGTTCAGCCAACCATATGTTTGTTCCCAAAGAAAAAAATTGAGAACATGATAATTAAGATATGCACTCAATTTATAAGTAAATAACTGATGAAAAAATAGACCAATTGCTTTGATAATCAGTTCTGTTAGCTTATGTTTAGGGCTGTCACTTCAAAACTAGAAAATGAATCAAAAGGTTTTTCTTTTCCATCTGTTAATATCATCTATGACATTTGGATACATATTTATATTTACATTTTCATTTTTATATATACTTATGTCTTACTTAATATAGTATTTACACTTGTTAATCAGCAAATTGTGGTAGTCTTTCTTTTAATAACCAGTGGTAGAGTTTGAATTTTTGAAGTGTTTATTAATGTATAATAGTGGACTAAAAGTATAGTTATCGATTTACATTATCAGACCATATGATGAGTTATAAGGATCCATGTTTATTAATGGCTTTGCCTTGTCAAATGTAATTCTTGATTAACTCTTAGCTGGAAAGAAGTGATGTTTTTATTATTTAGCTTAATTCATCTAAAATAAAGAAAATGGCTTTCTGGCAAGACATGACTTCGCCTTTTTGATTAGAGCATTTATTTCCCGACTCTTCAAACACCTCAATCACACAAGGTTCAATTCCAATTCAGTGTTCAGACCACACAAATAGTACAATGTTTAATACTTGGTTTAACAAAATAAGGGCATTAGCACTCACAATTTTGATTCTTTACATATTGACTAGGCTCGTTAAGGCAAAAGATCAAAGACTCTTTTTTAAAAAAAGGGAAAAAAGAAAACCTCCATGCTAGAAAATGGGGAAAAGCTAGTCTGAAATTAAATCCTAAGCCCCACAGGTTGGCTTTTCAACAGTTCAAACCTCAATTTTTCTTTGCTATAACTCCCATTTGAAACAAAATGAAATTTTCCAAACCTAAGTACTGTGTTTTGTAAGCCTTTTTTGTTTTCTTCGTAACAGCATTTCTCTTTTTAAACAGTCTATCTGTTGCTTTATTAGTTTTTTATCTGTACTCTCTTTTAATTTTACTCTTTTTCTATTTAGTCTCTTTTTTCCATCACCCTTTTTCTTCAGCCTCCCCTATGTCTTCCTCCTCGAATCCAATGATTAGACTTCCTAGCATTCTAGTACTTTTGTCTGCTTGGAATAAGCATACACAAACAAAACTGTTCAACTTTCTCAGTTCCGTTTCTACTATTTTTGTAATTTATGAAACCACAGTAGATGTAATTTGCGTAAACATTCTCAACATACAAATTTCGTTTCCTGTAATTCTCAGTATCAATTTGGAGTATTGTTTATCTATATCCTCAAATCTGACAAATGTTGGTTATTAGAATCCTTTCCTACTTCTCAAAGAAGCGACAGTTTCCATCTTTAAATTACATGTTTCTAGTGCTTTATCTCATATCACTATGAATTACTTTTGCTTTATTTATAAAAGAGATATTATGTAGGAAATACATTCTGGGCTCGGGAATATAGAGAAGTCTGAGGGCTTAAGTAGAGTAGAAACTCATCTGGCGAGGTGGCACCGAACTGCATTACTTCAGGCCACACAATGTTCATTAACACTTAAAGGGCTTTTTTTTTTTTTTTTTTTTTTTGGTATATACATTTTATAGCCAAAAAGCCCACCAAAAAATATTTTGTTTTACCTCTTGGTTGGTAGTTTTGGCATCAAGCATACATACTTTAATCATAGAAATAGTTTTCTTACAGAGAGATGGAGGTTGCTTGCTACATAGAGCAAAAAAAAAAAAAACACCTTTCAGAATGAACAGGGCATTCATACAGAGACTGTGGAGGTGAAGTTGGCACTTACTCATCTCGAAGGACAGTGTCTTTTGGCCAAGGCTGCCATCCTGTCTGCTTTGACGCTTGGAAATGGCAACTGAGTTCATAACACAAAACTGAATGTTGCCCTTCTTAATGTGAGGAGAGAATGAAATAGAGCTCAAAAAAATGGCATTCCATAATATAATCGCCATGGTGGCTCATGCCTGTAATCCTAGTACTTTGGGAGGCTGAGACGGGTGGATTGCCTGAGGTCAGGAGTTCGAGACCAGCCTGGCCAACATGAGGAAACCCTGTCTCTACTAAAAATACAAAAATTAGCCGGGCGTGGTGGCATGCGCCTATAATCCCAGCTACTCAGGAGGCTCAGGCAGGAGAATCGCTTGAACCCGGGAGGCAGAGATTGCAGTGAGCTGAGATCACACCACTTTACTCCAACCCGGGAGAAAGAGTGAAACTCCATCCAAAAAAAAAAAAAAAAGAGAGAGAGAGAAAGAAAGAAAGAATATAATTATGTGCAATATTGCTGGAAACAAAACAGACTCATCAGACTCATTATTACACTAAGTCAATGATCTGAGTTTCAAAATAAAAAGAAAATTTTAAATTTAACACCCAGAGTTATATGAAAAAGTACGAAGAAGACATATTTTAGATAGGTAACTGTAGATTGATGGGATTTTCTTGATTTATTTTTGTACTTGAGCTTTTTCTCTGCAGTAAAGTTTACTGTTACTCATCACAGAGGTTGAAAAACCCTCATTGCTACTTATTTGGTTCAAAAGAATAAAAAGAATCAGAAAGAAAATACATGTTTTTCAGAAACCCAAAAATAATTCTTTAGTGCAGATTTATTAAATGTTAATTTATTGCCAAGTTCCTTATATTTATTGAAATAGTTGTGCTACTTTGGGAGAAATAGCAAACATTGTAAGTGATGTGTAGTGTTTGGGTGTCAGTTTCTACATTTTTTAATAAGGGACAAGTGTATTTCTTGGGGTTAGCAGAAATTAAGCTGTTTACGTATCTTCTCATTGCTCTGAAATTTTGAGCCACACATATGTATGGAAATTTAAATGTTTTTATATATAAGAGCTTTACCTCCTATAGTACCTTGTAACAAATATTAACTTCATAACAAAAAAATTTTGTTATATATCAAAAACCACTTTTATTACTGGAAAAGCAAGATGAAAATGTTTTTTGCATTCAGAAATAGGTGGAAATATCATGTTCTGTTTTTTATTGCTTGTGACAATGCACTATAATTGATCGATAATTTTTGAGTGCTTGCTATATTTCCGTACCATTTTTGTTATCGTAAAAGTTACTGATAATTAACATAGTTCTCCTCAAATATGTTGTGATATAATTATGGAAATGTCTCTAAAAGACATAAAAGAATCTTGAATAATAAAAAGTCGTTCACCAGGAAGTGATATTAGAGTTATAGGAATTGACAGAAGATGGAGCTGAATGATAGTGGCAATAATGAGCGAGTACTTCGTGGAAGCATCAGGGTTATAGTATTGAAGATGATGTAGAACTTTGTTAGCGAGGCGAGGGTAAAAGTGGAGGGCACTTTGCATGAGGGCAGTCTCATGAATGAACGAATGCAGTTTCCAATGATACGGCAGTGAGGACGTAACCCTGAAGTATTTCTTGATATGTTCCGGTAAAAATAAATAAATAATAACAAATAAATAAATCAGATGAGTATTATGGAAACAGTTTACATATGGCTTTGACATCTGGGTAGAATAGTCTGTGTTTGATGCGGTCTGAAATAGGGCACCATAATTGAGTTTTAAGCAGAGTTACAATATAATGAAAGCAACATTTAATATGGATTATTCCAGAAGTGACATGCAATATATAGGTGACAGTTGGAGGGTGGAGAGAGAATCTGGAGGCAGCTCGAGCTTTGACAGTCCATAGGAAACATTTCCAGGAATGCAGGTGTGAAGTGAGTGATAAGCTTTTAGCTTAGGGTGGTGGCAATTAGAACACTGAAAAGGAGATGATGCCTGAGGCCTTTAATTTATAATAACACTATATATCTATATTTTAATCTTAAAACTACCTTCATATGTTTGGTCTGACAGTTGTTGGTTTCGTTCCATGGGCAAAATAGGTTACCATTAATTCATTCCTTATCTTTCAGTTAAAGGCATTGTTAAAAATCCACACTGTCCTGCTTATACAAAGATAGTACTACATAGTACTATCCACTGTCACAATCCACTAGGAGCATGTACTTTGAATTATTTTCCAACAGTTGCAGAAAAATCTGCTGAAACCGACACATGCTCTCTCAGTCCATCCCCATTATAAACAATAGCTGGTACTTTTGAGATTGTTGGTAAGAATTGGTGACCCATTTGATGACTTGCCACTGAAAGCTCTGTATCCATCACATAGAAGGCAGCTGATACATAATGGATGCCATCTTCCAGTAGTATTATTAATGCCATCTACTAAGCAACTGAAACCAATCAACTATGTATAGTGTGGAAGGTAAGCTAGCTGCCAGAAGATGGTAGAAAGGTAAACTAACACAATTTGTCTTTGAGTTCTGTGTTGATGAACACGTTTCAACTTCTTACTAATTCTGTAGATTGTCAGAATACAGGGTGCACATTAAACTTATAGCAAATGTGATGAAGACACAGAGTTGATTCTGATATGAATCTTATGAATGATAAAAGAGTACATTTTATATATTTAAAGTATTGATTCATACTACTTAATTGGAATGCCACTTAGGGGTCATTTATGATATTATGGGGTTCAGCAGTGTAGCATGAGAATTCATTCTATTAAATAGAAAATTTCTTTCCTGCTCTTTGGAAGGGTGAGGCCCATTTTGTAATTGGAGTGTGAATGTTGTAAACAATGTCTTGCTGTTGTTTGTTTGTTTTTAGAACTGTATCAAAGAACCTTAACCATTGTGTGGTATTTTTTGCTATATAGCCTCTGACCTAAGCGTCAGTATATGATTGTTTTCATGTATTGTATTGATTGTATCAATGTCACATAATTTTGTCAGCAACAGCCTGGTCAATTCCATCTGTCCTGTTTTGATGACTGATTTCCTTATGTCAATGAATTGACAAGTAAGTTATCCAAATGAGCAATCTAAAAAAGATTGCTTTTAATATGCTTTTTTCCCCTTGGACATTTAGATAGCTTTATACCAAGTCTCTGTGCATCCATTAATAGTATATTTTGGCCAGTTAAGTCTCTCTGAAAAGCATGGTTTTTCCATGATAGATCTTTATTGGTTATATTGTTGTAATCAAATTATCTCTATGTTGTCGATCAGGGAGGAATTCTAGACATGTAAGTAAAATATTGTGCGAATTTTATTGAATGAAGCAATTAGGGCTCTTTGACCTTGTGGTTGCTACTTCTATTTTAGAAAGACATCAGAAACCCACAATGTCTAGGAATTTTCTCTTGGCCATATAGTGCTTTCATTTTGAAAAGAGGAGAAAAAGACTTCACTTTCTGAGTTGTACTTGTCTACAGAAAAACTGTACTAGAGCTTTAGCATGATTCTTACAGGTGGCTTCATCAGCCCTGGCTCTAAAATACCTAACAAAGCTTGAGGGGGAAAATAGACTTAAATTTTACAGAGAGTTCATTGTTTTGGGTATAATTTGTCAATTATTTTCCTGCAGATATGGTGATAATTAGAACATAATCATTAAAGCGGAAGTTACTTTCCTAAAGAACAAAAACAGACTTCTTTGTTCATGATGAAGAGAAAGTTGTAAGTAGTTTAGAGCAGAATGTAAGGATGGAAGAAGCGAAGCTGTGCCGGGATCCTGGGGATAGGGAGAGAAGACATCACAGGCTTCCGTAACACTCAAAATAACAAATGATGCATAAATAGTACAACAATATTTAATAAGCATTTTGATATCTTTAATGACCACTTCAGAAAATGAACATTATTGAACAAAGTATAAAGCATATTTAAAATGTTGATTCAAACGACAAGGACCAAGAATTGACAGTACCAGATTATACATACTAAAAACAAAAAATTAAGTAGCTATTTGAGAGAAAAAGTCTCAAAATGGATGTATCTTGAAAAAACTATGCTGAATCAATACAAGTTGGTATAGATTCAAACCAGGAACTGGAAATTCTTGTTTATTTATTTATTTATTTATTTATTTATTTATTTATTTATTTTATACATTTTTGAGACAATCTAACTCTGTCACTCAAGCTGGAGTGCAGAGGCACAATCTCTGCTCATTGTAACCTTTGCCTCCTGGATTCAAGTAAGTGTCATGTCTCAGCCTCCTGAGTAGCTGGGATTACAGGTGTGCACCACCACGCCCAGCTAATTTTTGTATCTTTAGTAGAGACGGGATTTCACCATGTTGCCCAGGCTGGTCTTGAACTCCTGGCCTCAAGTGATCTGCCTGCCTCAGCCTCCCAAAGTGCTGGGATTACAGGCATGAGCCACTATACCTGGCAGAAATTCTCACACTAAACATGAGCACAAAGTTTATCTGAAAATTGTTCATATAAATCTACTTCCATGTGAAAAGTTTAGATCAGTGTGAGAAACTATACTTAAATTTCACAAGTTAGAACTTTTAAATATAATTTATTATATTTTAATTATAATATACTTATATATAATTTAATTTTCATTCAGAGAATATCATAAAAAAACTTGTATGTGTTTCTTAAGCTCAAAGCACACAAAATCTTATTATTTTGTAATCAAAGAACAAATTAGGAAAAACAAAAGAATTTATAGGAGTACAAGGCATTTTTCACCTTCGATTTAATGCTTATGTAATCCAAGTCTTCCAAGTAACCTAAGTATCACGGAGCAATCACTTAATATATTTTGATTTATTTTTATTTGTTTCTACAAATCACAGAATGTGTAGATCAGTATTCTCAGGACACTCTATCAGTAGTAATTTGTATTGGAAAAATTATTTTGCTAGATTTATTAACATTTACACAGATTTTTCAAGAAATTGTTCATATTGTCATAAAAGAATTTTTCCATCAGTCTATAATAGCAAGAAGACAAAATGCAAAAAGAGAAATAAAAAGCTGCATGGTGAGCGAATGAACAAACTGTGGAGTGTAAGATTTTTAGGACGAGATTAAGGAACTGATTCATAAATAAGAGAAAATGATAATGAAAACAAAGTGAATTGATTGCAAACATGCTGTTGATATAACCATAGAATACCAGATATCCATGGGAGAGCTTACAAATGCTACTGGACGTTTGTACACAACTGTGTGTATATGTGTGTGCATGCGTGTGTGTGTGTGTGTGTGTGATGGGGAGTGGGGGGAGGAAGGATGCATCATTGTAATTTTTATTCTAGGTTAGTTTTTTATTTGTATGTACTTACCACAGTGATATTCGAATCTGGGGGGGAAAATGAGAATTTTTTTACTTCTGCAAATATATTTAATACAACTCATCCAAATTTATTCTAAATACACTTTGATACAATTTGTCAACCTATAATTCTTCAAGAAGTGTAATCAGCAGTTGGTAATAATTGTGCATCTGTGGTTAATTAGCTCAGTCGGTTGAATCATGGAGCTAATGAGGCCAAAGCCTGGGTTTGATCTCTGCGTGGGCTGGTGAGTTTTGCTCTATTCCTGGGTCATAGACTGCAGTTCAAACCCAGGCCAACTATCTCATGCATGCATGCCACTGACCATAAGAAACTGGGCAAGAGAAAGTAACTTCAACAGGTCCGGAACAGATCTTCAAACTATACACAGCATCTGCTTCTTAGTGTTTGAAGAGAAGCATTAGTTATTAACTCAGTACTCCTACGAAAATACATACAGGAAACTTTCTATGGCCTCAAATGACACATTGAGGAATAAGTAATATTAGGAATTACCTAAAGAGAGCATGGGAAATAGCTAATTCATAACCACAAATAGAATGTATTTCAAATGGCAAGGGAAGCAAAATCCCTGTCATTCCCACATGTTGATTTTTCCTTGGTAGATTGTACAGGTCTTTAAGGGGCTGGATGAAGAATTCTGAATCAACTGTGAAATAAGACAAAGGAGGGAGGAGAGAAGGCAGATGGAAGGCCAAAATGTCACATTTGTTGCAGATAAAGACTAAGAGGATGTAGTTTAGACCCACAGATAAATGGGTTCCTTAACACTAACCTCAGAATTAGAGAAATTTACCCACCCACATAGACTAAGAAAACACAGGTCTCCTCAGTGCGACTGGCCTCACTTTGTGGCCTGATAACGCTTTTTGTAAGAAGGTCATCCCCAAGGGAAAAAAGGGAGGAGAAAGGAGGTGTTGTCATATATGGACAGTTTTTTTTTCTTACAAACATATAAATGAGATTGGGCCACTGGTGAGACTGAGAGAGAGAAGGAAAGAGGCCTGGATTGTCCCATATGAAAAAAAAACCAAGAGTGGAAAATAATTCCTGCCACCCCCATCTTCAACTATACATTTTATTTTTAAATTGGATAAATGGCCAGAGTAAGATGAAAAACAAGAAAAATGCCAGAAACTGAGATTTAGACTCGATGTCCGTTGTGGTAGATAGAAACTTGTGAACTTACTAAGAATCAATGTATCTCTGTTGCAATGTGGTGAGACTTTCCTCATGGTCTCCCAAATTTCTGAGGGTAGTTGGTTCCCAGGATGTCTGCCACACTGTGATCACAAATATCATGATCATAAAGAAATGCTTTGTTTGGAAATGCCTATAAATCATGATGGAAGGGCCAAATTGAAAGTAAATATTTTGCTGAAATTATGCATTTACCAATTCATTATCATTAACAGTAAACTCAACATAACAGTCTAATGATACAGCCCTTTAAAAAAAAAAAAGTTATATTGTTAAATATATCCTTTAAACACTGTGGGATGTATTCCCTTTAGGGATTCACAATGCGCTTCATGTCTTTAATGTTTGACTTTATCGTAGTGTTTTGTCATATTTAGGTAAGTAATCCCATCTAACTGGTGTTTGGTAATTTAAGTTTGGGAAACACTAATCAAAACCATAATGTGAGCAAGTTCTTTGTAGTAATATTTTATGATGTTTAGTTTACTAATAATGATGAATAGATCATTTATCCTCAAATGATGTTTGCTTTAAAAAAAGCTATAAATTCATGGCGTAGTAAGTAGAAATAGCATTTTAGTTGTAGACATAATAATTAACAGCTTTTTGTAGATCCTGTTGTGTATTTTTTTTTTTAACTCTGTTGTAGTCTATAGAGAAACACAACTCTTAGAGTGTGTTTGCATTGCTGTGATTGTTTCCCTGTTGTTACTATCATGCTTTAAGTACTAGGGTACATGTGCACAATGTACAGGTTTGTTACATAGGCATACATGTGCCATGTTGGTTTGCTGCACCCATCAACTTGTCATTTACATTAGGTATTTCTCTTAATGCTAACCCTCCCCCAGCAGCCCCCACAACAGGCCCTAGTGTGTAATGTTCCCCACCCTGTGTCCAAGTGTTCTCATTGTTCAATTCCCACCTATGAGTGAGCACATGCAGTGTTTGCTTTTCTGTCCTTGTGATAGTTTGCTGAGAACGATGGTTTCCAGCTTCACCCATGTCCCTGCAAAGGACATGAACTTATCCTTTTTATGGCTGCATAGTATTCCATGGTATATATGTGCCACATTTTTTTAATCCAGTCTATCATTGATGGACATTTGAGTTGGTTCCAAGTCTTTGCTACTGTGAATAGTACCACAATAAACATGCATGTGCATGTGTCTTTATAGTACAATGATTTATAATCTTTTGGGTATATACCCAGTAATGGGATTGCTTAGTCAAATGGTATTTCTAGTTCTAGATCCTTGAGGAATCGCCACACTGTCTTCCACAATGGTTGAACTAGTTTACACTCCCACCAACAGTGTAAACGGGTTCCTATTTCTCCACAACCTCTCCAGCATCTGTTGTTCCTGACTTTTTAATGATCACCATTCTAACTGGCATGAGATGGTATCTCATTGTGGTTTTGATTTGTATTTCTCTGATGACTAGTGATGATGAGCATTTTTTCATGTGTCTTTGGGGTGCATTAATGTCTTCTTTTGAGAAGTGTCTGTTCATATCTTTTGCCCAGTTTTTGATGGGGTCGTTTGTTTTTTTCTTGTAAATTTGTTTAAGTTCTTTGTAGATTATTTAAGAGTCCTACATGTTATTTGTGGCTTACAAAAAACTCTAACCTTAGCTTATATAGAGATACTGATTGAATTTAGGTCTCAACCTCAAGATTCCATTGAAAGTGGTTATACAGACATCTAAGTTCATTTATTCCTCTTTAATAATACATACAGTCCCGTTATTATACAGTTAATTTGATCTTGGGGAAGTCATCAACAAAAATGAATCAATTACATTTGAAAGGAATAAAATATAATCATGGAGATTCCAAGTTTTATTAAAAACATCTATATACAAAAATACTTTTTAAAATTAGGCCTTTTGTTGCAAAAAACAATTTTTAATTTGTCACCCAGGCTGGAGTGCAGTGGCACGATCTTGACTCACTGCAACCTCCACCTACCTGGCTCAAGCAATCTTCCTACCTCAGCCTCCTGAGTAGCTGGGACTACAGGTGCATGTCATCATGTCCCGCTAAAATTTTTGGATTTTTGGTACAGACAGGGTTTTACCATGTTGCCCAGACTGGGAAAATGATTCTTTTTTTTAAAAAGCCATCTTTTGGTATGTTTGTTTATTATGATTCTACTTAAATTCTCACTGAATGCTTTTCCAGAAGTCATTGCAAAACAGAACTCTTAACATTCTTCCTGTTCTTCTCTGCACAAGCAAACAGCCCATCCAGATAAGCCAGATTTCACCAAACTCAAGACTTTACTTTTACTTATTGTCAGTGAATTTTCTCCCCACTTAAAAATCTAGTGATCTAAACCAGGCTACAAAAAGTGTTCTATAAAATTATACAGGAAAAATCATTTTATATTGTATGCTTCCTCTTATCTCCATTACCCTCATGGGGGTAGGCAGGCTGGAGCGAAAGAAAAATAGAGGAAGAGATAAAGGAAGAAAAATGCAATAGAATATATGTTTTACCTGAAAAGCACACTCAAGTGAACTAGCCCTTGGGTTTCATGGATCCTGGGTTTTACATCATGGCTATTGTTTATTACTTGAAGTAAGTATTATTTCAGTGTATTGATTTGTAAAAGAGAATAATAGCATCTACCCTGCTAAACTTTCAAAGATATTAACTGACATAATATATGTAGCATCATATAAAAGTACAGTCATATAATATGGGCATATAGATGTACAATAATGTACATCATATAATGTATAATAATGGTAGCATCATCACCCTTTATAAGAAATGATGCTGAGAAATTTTTCTAGATAGTTTTCTGCTTATAAACAGTTTCAATTTAGGTATAAAGTCCTGAGGTATAAAAAATGACTATAATGACTAAGATTATTTAATTTTTAGTATGTGCTAGACATGTTCTGACTCTTTTAGGTGAATATATTTTTATTTAATTATTTCAATGACCTAATTAGGTAATTATTTCCTTTTATTCTTGTTGCAAAGGAGAGGAAAGTGAACACATGTTGACCAAATGGCTTACCCCAGGTTACAATGCAAAAAGGGGTTCAGGTTATCTTGTCTACCCTTAGTTTCGACAGGCAATCTCTTCTATAGAATCCTTTCACACAATGTTCCAGTCTCTTGAAATTTATTCCAGTAAAGGAGGCAGGGCATGCTAGTATGCTCATTTTTCTGTGTAGACTCCCTTCCGTAGTAACTCCATAGATTTAAAACAAACTTTTGTCCTTTTTTTTTTTTCTTCCAACTTTTATTTTGGATTCAGGGGTAACACGTACAGGTTTGTTACCTGGCTGTATTGCATAACGCTGAGGTTTGGGGTCAAATGATCCTATCACCTAGGTACTGAACCTAGTACCCGATAGTTAGTTTTATAGCCCTTGACCTCCTCCCTTCCTCCCACCTTTAGAGGCCCAAGTGTCTATCATGGCCATCTTTATGTCTATGAGTCCCCAATATTTAGCTCCCACTTATAAGTGAAAACATGTGATATTTGGTTTTCTATTTCTATTTGGCAATAAATTAACTTGGGACAACGTCCTCCAGCTGCATCCACGTTGCTGCAAAGGATATGATCTCATTCTTTTTTATGGCTGCATAGTAGTCCATGAACCACATTTTCTTTATGCCGTCCTCTGTTGTTGGGCGCCTAGGTTGATTCCATGTCTTTGCTGTTGTGAATAGTGCCCTGAAGAACATGCCAGTGCATGTGTCTTTTTCGTAGAATGCTTTGTTTTCTTTTGGATATATAGCCAGTAATGGGATCGCTGGGTAGAATGATAGTCCAGGTTCTTTGAGAAATTACCAGACTGCTTTCCACAGTGGCCGAACTCATTTACATTCCCATGGCCAGTGTTTAAGTGTTCCCTTTTCCCGCAGCCTTACCAGCATCTGTTGTTTCTTACTTTTAGATAATAGCCATTCTGACTGGCTTGCGACAGTACCTCATTGTGGTTTTAATTTGCATTTCTCTGATGATCAGTGACGTGGAGCATTTTTTTGTATTATTTCTTGGCCACTTGTATGTCTTTTAAGATGTGTCTGTTCATGTTTTTTGCCTAGTTTTTAATAGTTTTTTAAATTATTCAATTGTATAAGTTCCATATAGATCCTGGATATTAGACCTTTATTTGATGCATAATTTGTAAATATTTTCTCCCATTCTGTAGGTTGTCTGTTTCCTCTGTTGATGATTTCTTTTGCTGTGCAGAAGCTCTTTAGGTCCCACTTTGTCAATTTTTGTTTACGTTGTGATTGCTTCTAAGGACTTAGTCATACATTTTTTCACAAGGCCAATGTCCAAATAGAGTCACCTTGGTTTTCTTCTAGCATTCTTATAGTTTGAGGTCTTAGCATTTACATTTTTATTTCATCTTCAGTTAACTTTTGTATATGGTGAAAGGTAGAGGTCCAGTTTTTTTCTGCTGCATATGGCTAGCCAGCCTAATGAATAGTCCTTTCTCCCTTGCGTACTATTTAAATCAATTTTGTTGAAGATCAGATAGGCTGTAGGTGTGCAGCTTTGTTTCTGGGATCTTGATTCTGTTCCATTGATCTTTGTGTCTATTTTTCTACTAGGACCATGTTGTTTGGTTACTATAGCCTTATCATCAGGTCATTGTGATGCCTCCAGGTTTGTTTGTTTTGCTTAGGATTGCTTTGCCTATTTAGGCTTTTTATGGTTCCATATGAATTTTAGAGTCATTTTTTCTAATTCTGTGAAAAATGACATTGGTAGTTTAATAGGAGTATCTCTGAATCTGTAGATTGCTTTGAGTAGTCTGGCCATTTTAATGATACTAATTCTTTCAATCCATGAGCGTGGAATGTTTTTCCATTTGTTTGTCTTTTAGCAGTGTTTTGTAGTTCTTGTAGAGATCTTTCACTAGCTGGGTTAGACGTATTTGGAAGTATTTTATTTTATGTGTGGCTATTGTAAATGGGATTGCATTTTTAATTTGGCTCTCAGCTTGAGCTTTACTGATGTATAGAAATGCTACTGGTTTTTGTACATTCATATTTTATCCTGAAACTTTACTTACTTATCAGTTCCAGGAGTCTTTTGTTGGCCTCTATGGTTTTCTACTAGTTATAATGGAAATAATTGGGATTACTAAAATAATCACTATTACAATCATAGTTATTATAATAGGTAGCTTGACTTCTTCTTTTCCTTTTTGTCTGCCTTTTTTGTTTTTGTTTTTTCTTTTTTTTTTTTGAGACGGAGTCTTTGCTCTGTCGCCCAGGCTGGAGTGCAGTGGCACGATCTTAGCTCACTGCCAGCTCCGCCTCCTGGGTTCACACCATTCTCCTGCCTCAGCCTCCCAAGTAGCTGAGACTACAGGCACCCACCACCACACCTGGCTAATTTTTTGTATTTTTTAGTAGAGACGGGATTTCACCGCGTTAGCCAGGATGGTCTCGATCTCCTGACCTCGTGATCCACCTGCCTCAGCCTCCCAAAGTGCTGGGATTACAAGCATGAGCCACTGCGCCTGGACTTCGCTACCTTTTACTTCCTTCTCTTGTTTGATTGCTTTGGCTAGCACTTCCAGTTGTATGTTGAATAGGAGTGGTGAGAGTGGGCATCCTTGTTTTTTTCTGCTTCTCAAAGGGAATGCTTCCAGTTTTTGCCCATTCAGTATGATGCTGGTTGTGAGTTTGTCATAGATAGTTTCTATTATTTTGAGGTATGTTCCTTCAATGTCTAGTTTCTTGAGGGTTTTGATCATGAAAGGATGTTGGATTATATCAAAAGTTTTAAATAAGCTTTTTGTTGAATTAAGTTGATACTTATTTTTTACTTATTACTAACAGGCATAAATATCTGAAACTGTAGAATAAAACACTTCTACAATATATCACTTCTATTGAAAAAAGGAATTTCAGTAATAATTTGGAAAAATGATAGTGAAGGGAGTAGGAGGGGATATTTCTAAAAGAATTCTGATACATCACAACAAGACTTTATAAATGTAAAATTAGATGCTGCTTATTATGTACATGGAGAAAGGCGTTTTGTAGTATAGTCTGAGCAATAAACCTTTTTGAAATGAAACATAGTAATGATGCTTGCTCAACATACGTAAGAAATCTTTGTATACACATATGCACGTGTTATCATTTCAGAAGCTCAGGCTAAATAGCTAAATAGATCCATTCTCCACGTCCTAGATAAATTTCTAGGTAAATAAACTATCATCTAGATTTATCTAGATAAGTTTATCTAGATAATAGATATTTTTTAGATAGATATAGATAATAGAAACTTTTAGATAAATTTATCTAGATAAATTTCTAGATAAATAAACTATCATTATCAAATTCACATATCTGTAGTTAAACACAATGATCACTGATCCATTGTCTGTAAAGTAAATAATGCAAATGAAATTCAGAAGTCAATTCTGACCCCAACGCTACTATAGACAAAGTTGTTTTCAAAAGCAAGTTTGATTTCAAGTTGTTGGATTTAAAAAAAACAAGGGGAGGGATTGCATTGGGAGTTATACCTGATGTAAATGACGAGTTGATGGGTGCAGCAGACCAACATGGCACAAGTATACATATGTAACAAACCTGCACGTTATGCACATGTACCCTACAACTTAAAGTATAATAATAATAAATAAATTAAAAAAAAAAGAGAATAAAAATAAAAAAATAAAATAATAAAAAAAAATAAAAAAAACAAAGAACCAAAAAAAATTTCCTCATATCTAGATATTACTTTTAGCTTTGCTAATCTAGTTTTCTTTTCTATCTTAAAATAGCAAATAGGAAGATAGTCTTCTTTTTAAATTGAAAACATAATATAAAAAGTTGTAATTGTTTAATAGTATACATACACACATATATACATATAGACATGCACAAATATATTTATGTATACACATTCTTCTCTTTTCATATCACTTTCCATTTTCATTTTTCTTTAAAAGCATTTTTTTGAGACATGGGTATTACTGTATCACCTGGTCTTTACTCAAACTCATGGGTTCAAGTGATCCTCCTACCTCAGCCTTCCAAGCAGCTGGGACTACGAGGATATATCACTATGCCTGACTCCATTTTCAAGTAATAAGGAAACACAGATTTGACCAAGTAGTGCTGAGATCTGTTCATTAGAAATCCATTTCAAAACTATTCTGAAAATATGGTGAAGACACATAATGTACCTGATAGCATACTTGAATTATTCTATCAAAAATATGCAAATAATAAATTTATTGATGTATATACATTACACCTAGCTTTGTGTTTTCTCCTTTCTATCTTCTGCCCAAAGTGGGGTATTTTACTGCCTATGGGCCACAATAGAGTAGACATTAGAGTGACTGCTTACTTTTTTTGTAGCCTTCTAGATATTACATCATTGGAATGTCAGACAAAGCCTTGAAATCCATATTCCATCAAGTATAATAATGTCAAGTAGAATAAATTTCAAAATATTTCACAGGATTGTGAAATTTTTAACCACCAGTGTCTAGGTGTACATGAAACTGTTCAGATTTTGTTTTCACCCCTTCTCAGCAAACCTCCTTTTTACAACTGCTCTCAATTATGAACAGCACTTTACACTTTTAAAAGTACACATGACTTAACTGCCATAAGCCATCAGAGGAAAAACATTTGGCCTTATGTTAAAGAACTTTTTCACATGTTTTATCATTTCTACAAGGTTTTAAGCTTTTTGAAGACATGGAACTATTTCTAGTGTAGCACTTTACACATATGCAGTACTCATTTTTTATTAAACATTAAAGGAGTGAAAGCCATCTTCACACTATTCTATGATTGGGTTATCTGTATGTTTTTTCTGGGCCACTGAAGATTAAATTGAATAAATGAAGAGTTGGCACAAACCCTGACAGGAGAAAGTTGACATCCCAACAGAGACAAAGAAAGAAGTATAAACGAAGATAATGAAACTCAAAATATAAATAAAAAATAAATATAACATGTAATATAATAAAGAATATAAAATATAAAGACGATGTAGATTGGGGTAAATGAATTCTATTTTTTAAAAAACTGTATGGACCTTCATTCTAGGCAGTAGGCTACATAGACATTGAATATTACAGCAATTTAAAGGAGCATATTCTTTTTTGTGAAAGACTGTCTTGCTCCATTAAGGAGATGGAACACTGTGTTCAATCAAAGTGCAAAATCAAAGCCTATAATCATGACACCTAGAAAACTAAATTTACCTAGAAAGCTACAATTATGATAATGTTTTCTGTTTTGTAACTCCAAAAGTGCAATGCTTTCTAAATATAGATAATATAGATATTTAGAAACATATATTTAGATAAAATAATATATAATATATTTTAAAACATTTTTATTTTAAAAAATTATTTTAAATAGTCTTTGGTTAAGTTAATTTCTAGGTATTTCTTTGTTTAATTTCTACATGTATAATTTTATATGTGGCTTTTGTCAATGGAATTTTTTTTATTTCATTTTTAGATTGTTTACTGTTGGTATATAGAAATGCTACTGGGTTTGTGTGTTGATTTTGTATCCTGCAACTTTACTGAATCAGTTTATGTACAAATCACATACATTCTTCTTTTTCTTTTTAGTTACACAGGTATTTTGTAAAGTAAAGAAGTTATTCATTCATGAACATAATATGAAAAAAAATTATCCTTGCATTACTCTAAAAATGAAAGTTATATATAAACAAAAATCAATGTTTTCACCCATATTAGTATGGTAATCTAGAAAAGTTTATATGCAGAACATGGACAGTAAACTCCTTCTATAGCCCATGAGATGATTGCAAGTATAAATCTTTTAAGATTTCTATTTGGTTCTCCCGGAGATAAGGGAGGCTTAAAAACTGATGTACTCAGTCCAATGGCCATTAATAGGGGAATAATCTGGAATATTCCATTGTGGATCTGGAACAAATTTAACGTAATTGACTACAGAAGGCAGTGTATGAATAATCCGTGTGTTTTGCTAATTCTGCCTGCTCTTGGTTCAACGATATGCTTTTTAAGGAGAATCTGTCATTACGCATGCAGAAATCATTCAGGCCTGGGGGATATCACTACTCCAGCAGAACCTCAAGTTAGTGGGGAGATTAAAGTCTGAAGTCAAAATTATTTCATCTGAAGTCAAAATCGTTGTAAAATTGAAAGTGCATACTTGAGGGTAAAGTGAGGTCATAGAATGACTTTTCAAAAGCAGAATATACTATCTATCACTGAGAACAGACAGAGGAAGAGTGCCTAGTGAGCTGTGTAAACAGAAAACTGAGGTGCAGCTCCGTTTGTGCACTCAGACACCATACTGGGTTGTAGGCTGGACTTACTCTACCTTTCTAGGACGGCATTAATTAATTAGTATTCATTTTTCATTCTTACAACACCCCACGTTACACCTAGATATTGCTTGAGCATATTCATTTGACATTGGAGAAACATACTTATCAAATAATCCAGTTGCAATAAGGGAATAATGAACAGGTCTTTTCAGTTCTGGGAGTCATGACCTTCCCAGCAGTACTCCCAATTAATCATTCAAATATGGGATTGGCTCTTCACTGAGCAGCTCTGGCTCAAGCTTCACTTCTTTCCAAAGGCTTTTCCACTTACTTGAGGTGATGCAATTGATGAAGTCATCTGTACATTTGATATTAAATCAAGAAAGCCTTGATGATGCCTCCCATTAAATAGAAAGAAATGTCTTGCATATTAATGACTTTGTTATTTAACTCTGAATAAAACTTTTCATTTTGCTAAATGGTTGTTCTTACAGCCCATCCTTTCCTTCAAATCTGAAATTAGTTAATACAGAAAGCATAACTTCCAAATGGTCAAGAAAGATGCCAGGTTTCCAAGACTGCTGTACTTAACATGTAAACCTCACTTGGCGTGTAAACCAGAAAATGAAATATTGTGAATGGTTACCATAAATGTCTTCTTAAATGAAGTCCGATTAATAAGACAACTAAGAGTTTCACTGGTCTGCAACATCTTTGACTACCCAAATTTATTTATTTTAAACTTGACATGATTTATCTTTCTTAACTCTTAATATAGCACTAGAACCTCTTTAAAATTTCATGTAAAGAAAGGATTTATGACATATATTTAAAATGTATTGGCTAAATTTTTTAAATTTCAAATCAATTTATTTCAGGCCATTGTAATCTGGTTTATATGGTCCCAGAGGGAGGATTGTGGTACCCCAAATTCTTAAACCTGCCAAAACCCCACTGAATCTACCAAATGAAGATTGAATGAAGATTTGAAGGCCAAATCTCTAGATCTGAAAAGACCCAAATATCCAAAAGTAGCAAAAGAGGCATTTATACAAAATTACTTAGAAAAGGCCCTTATATTAAAAATTACTTATTGTTCAGTTTCTCTGTTTTGGAAAATCAAAAATTAAATGTACAATTTTATAGTTATTACAAAAGTAAGGGTTAAAACCTCAAACCACTTAAAACACCAGTTTTACCACACACTTAAACACAGAACTCTTTTCCCCAATGCATGAGGGGTGGCATTACACTAGCAAAGATAACCGTACTTTATGAGCTTCAGACTTGTGTCAGTTGATTAGGGAAACTGTTTTTAGAGTTATCAATTGAATCAATTCACATAAATTGCTTGGCACAATATCTGTAGAGGTGCTTTAAAATATTATTATTTTTCTATTTGTGTTTATTAACTAAAATGTTTTAACTATCACTTTTAAGTGTGTTAATACATATTGACTCATGTCAGTAATGATAAAACCTCATTTCATTTTTTAGTTGGTATTTTAAGAACTTACATTTATTTAAAATTCCTCATTCCATTATGCAACCATCAAAAGGAATGAGATCATGTCCTTTGCAGGGACATGGATGAAGCCATTATCCTCAGCAAACTAATGCAGGAACAGAAAACCAAACACTGCATATTCTCACTTATAAGTGGGAGCTGAACAGTGAGAACACATGGACACAGGGAGGGGAATAAAACACAATGGGGCTTGTTGTGGGTGGCGGGGAAGGGAGAACATCAGTATAAATAGCTAATGCACGTGGGGCTTAATACCTAGGTGATGGGTTGATAGGTGCAGCAAACCACCATAGCACACATTTACCTGTGTAACAAACCTGCACGTCCTGCACATATATCCCAGAACTTGAAATAAAATAAAATAAAATTCCTCATTTCAATTAAATTATTTTCATCATTTCCCATTTGATACAAAAATAATGGTCATGAGTTCTTAATGAATCTTGAGGTTTAATTGACCATAAGGGTAAAAATAATGCAGTTTAGTTTTCTACATTAATTATTTGGAGTCATTTAATTAAATAAAAGAAAAAAAAAAGGCCTTGTTCTCTGTACATTCTAATTTTCTGAAGAACTTCCAGACAGTATTGTCTGAGGACTTTGGAATATTCTTCATTTATGTTACTTAAAAAAGATTTGTAAAATGTCTTTGATTAAACATAATTGTGGAAAAGTTTATTTTTAATGAAACTAAGAATCCCATTAGAAGTCTATCATTTTATTCACATGACGCCAATGGACTTCAAAATATATATGACCTCGAAATATACGTTATTACCTACCATCGTTACCTACATTTAGGCCTTGCTTTTAAATTTCTCTTTGTGATTGACATGGTTTTCTTTCTTTTTTTTTTTTTTTTCTTTTTTTTTGTGTATTGACTCCAAATAATTAATGTTTTTGAGACGGAGTCTCGCTCTGTCGCCCAAGCTGGAGTGCAGTGGCGCGATCCTGGCTCACTGCAAGCTCCGCCTCCTGGGTTCACGCCATTCTCCTGCCTCAGCCTCCCGAGTAGCTGGAACTACAGGCGCCCGCCACTGCGCCCGGCTTATTTTTTGTATTTTTAGTAGAGACGGGGTTTCACCATGGTCTCGATCTCCTGACCTTGTGATCCGCCCGCCTCGGCCTCCCAAAGTGCTGGGATTACAGGCGTGAGCCACCGCGCCCGGCCCTCTTTCTTTCTGACATAAATTAATGTTAATATCCTTATTATTGTCATCAACTACTTTATCCTCCTGCTTTTCATGCCATCTCTGCCCCTCCATCCATCACTATCAAGTCTATCAAGTGCCACCTACAACCACAACACACCACACCACACCACATTGATTCTTATAGGCTTTTTTTTTTTTTTTTCCTCTGTTGCCCAGGCTGGAGTGCAGTGGCACCATCTTGGGTCACTTCAACCTCCGCCTCCTGGACTCAAGCGATTCTCCCACCTCAACCTCCTGAGTACCTGGAATTACAGGCGCCCACCACTATGCTCAGCTAATTTTTGTATTTTTAGTAGAGACAAGGTTTCACCATGTTGGTCAGGCTGGTCTTGAACTCCCAACCTCAAGTGATCTGACTGCCTCAGCTTCCAAAAGTGCTGGGATTACAGGTGTGAGCCACTATGCCCTGCTTCTAATAGCTTTTTTTTATTAATCTATTTTTTTCCAACTTCTTGGTCTAAATAAATCTGAATTTTTCAACTAGTTTGCCTCATGTAATTTTCTCCTCTATTGATTCTCAAGGCATGAATCATCAAAGAGGTCTTGTCAAAAGGAAGCATTTTTTTTACTAAAATTATGAAGAAATTGAAGCAAATGTGGTTTCAAAGACCTAACTTTGTCCAGTTTTCGACTTTATTCCAAGTTCTGCATTTTCACAGTAAAACTTCTGTTTTATCTTTTAACAACATGATAAAGAAAAACACAGATGGAAGAACATGAAGGGGGAATTCCTAAATGGGAGCAGTTAGCAGCTATGGAAATGTAGATATTCAAGAAGAAAAGAAAAAGTAAGCAAAACTGAATCGTGAGACCACAGAAGAGTCAAAAAAATGGCAATTTATCTCAGCTTTACGCAAACTACGACCCATGGGCCAAACTCAAGGCCTGTTTTTGTACAATCTACACCTTAAGAATGGTTTTACAATAACACATGTTAGAAAAATGTTTAGAAAGTCATACTTTATGATGTGAAAATTGATAAAATTTTGTTGTCCATAAAGTTTTATTGGAACACCATCACACTTTCATTTATGTATTTTCTATGACAGTTTTTATGCTATAACAGCAGAATTAAGCAGTTGGGACAGAGACCGTATGACTTGCAGCATGTAAAGCATGTATTATCTAGTCCTTTATAGAAAAGTTTGCTGTCTCCAGATTTAGAACATTCCCCTAAGTTAATTTTCTCAGCTGATTAAATCATTGTTTATTGAGTATCAACTCTGGAATTTCAAGTTCAAATAAACCAAGGAGTACCTTCAGATTTTTCCATTAGAGTTTTTCTTTACAGTAACACAAGGTGGGTGCAAATAACCAGTAAGAGCAGTTACCTTCGTGTATTTGTCATTTTACAAAACATAAACTGTTCATTTTGGGATAACTGTAGACTTACGCAGCTGTAAGAAATAAAACAGAGTTAGATTACTCTTTATCTGGTTTCCTCCAGTGCTAAAATCTTGAAAACTGTAGTACAACTGGAAAACAATGAAACAGTTGTACGAAACAGTACAACTGAAAACAGTATTACAGCCCAGATGTTAACATTGATATAGTCAAGACACAGAATGTTTCCATTACTGTTGGAATCCCTTGTGTTGCCCTTCTACAGATACACCTACTTTCCTCTCACTCCCATCTCTGCCTTCACTCCTTAAGCACTTACCTGTTTTCCATTTCCATAATTTTAACATTTCAAGAGTATGGAAATGTAATCACAGAATGTGATCTTTGGGGATTGGCCTTTTTCACTCAGCATAATTCTCTTGAAATCAACCACATTGCTGAGTTTACCAATAGTTTGCTTCTCATTGAGTAGTATTCCAGGGTATGGATACACTACATTTTAACCGCTCCTCCGCTGAAGTACATCAAGGTGGTTTCCAGTTTTGGGCTATTGTGAATAAATCTTCATGTATGGATTTTTCATGTAAATAGAAATTTTTATTTTGGGGGCATAAATTCCCATGAGTCAAATTGCTGGACCATATGTTAAGTCCAGCAATTTGACTTATGTCAAGTGTTTGGTTAGTTTTTAAAATAATTTGGCAAACAATCCCCAGAGTGGCTGTATTATTTTACACTTCTGTTAGCAATATATGAATGATCCAATATACTCACCTACATTTAGTGTTGCCACTACTGTTTTATGTTAGACCTTCTAACAGGTATGTGGTGATATCTCACTGTGATTTTAATTTGCATTTCCCTAATGTGCTTGTTTGCTATCCATATAGCCTCTTGAGTAGAATGTCTCTTATATGTTTTGCCCATTTACCATTTAGACTGTTTGATTTTTTGACTGTTGAGTTGTGAGAAGTCTTTATATTTTCTAGATACTGGTCCTGTTTCAGATATACGGTTTGAAAATATATTCTTCCAATCTGTGGCTTGTCTTTCGATTCTCTTAATGGAATTGTTGGGGGGGAAGTATAATTTCTCCTCAGCACTCATAAATTCATAGTTCAGACAGACTTCAGTAGCAAAAGGCAGATTAACAAGAGAAAAACAATCAAGTTTATTGACATGCACAGTGCATATCACTCAGGAGAAACTTCAATGAAAGGTAACGCAAGGGAGTGGCTTAGAACTCTGGTTTATATAGAATCTTTGACAAACAACAATATATTTTAGAGAAACGACCTGACAAAGAAAAGCAGTTGTAGGCTTCCAGAGGCAGGGAGCTGTGGGAAGTTAAACATACGGAAAAAAAACTAATGGAGTAAGGTTTCTTTGTAGATTCCTCTGGTGCCATCTCTGAGCTGATGAGTTGTCTCCAGAAAGAATTTATACCTTCTCCTTACGTGGAAAGCGGGGAGGATAGACAGAGCTCTTCCTTTGTTGGCTGTTTCGTGATTGCCTTTAGTTCAACAATATTTGTGTCACAGAGGCACATTTTGGGGTGACATCATCTGGTTTCCTTTGGAATATTTTATGGAGCAAAAGTGTTTAATTTTGATGAACCACCTTATCAATTTTTCTTTATGTATAGTGATTTTGTTATGAATTCCAGTAACTCTTTGCCTAGTTCCAGGTCCCGAAGATCTTGTTTTGTTACTTTCTAAAAGTTTTATAGTTTTATGTTTTACGATTAGGCCTGTGATCCATTTTGAGTTAATTAGTGTATAAGATGTAATATGTAAATCAAAATTCTCCCTCTTTTCCCCTTCACTCCCCCCTTCCCTTTGTCTCTCTCTCTCTTCCTTTCTCTCTGTCTCTTCCTCTCTCTTCCTCTCTCTCTCTCTCTCTCCTGTGGGTGTCCAACTGCTGTGGCACCATTTGCTGAAAAGACTATCTTTTTTCTATTGAATTGGTTTTGGGTCGGCCATGGCTATAATCCCAGCACGTTGGGAGGCTGAAGCGCTCAGATCATTTGAGGCCAGGAGTTCAAGACCAGCCAGGCCAACATGGCGAAACCCCATCTCTACTAAAAATACAAAAAGCTAGCCAGGCATGGTGGCACGTACCTGTAATCCCAGCTACTCAGGAGGTTGAGGCAGGAGAATAGCTTGAACCTGGGAAGTGGAGGTTGCAGTGAGCCAAGATCGTGCCACTGCACTCCAGCCTGGGTGACAGAGCAAGACTCCATATAAAAAAAAATGGTCTTGTACCTTTGTCAAAAATCAGCTGTTAGTTGGACATGTATATATGAGTCTCTTTCTAGATTCCCTGTTCTGTTCCATTGATTGATGTGTCTCTCTCTCTGCCAATACTGTCACACAGTCTTGATTAGAGTCACATAGTAACCTACTACTATTTTTATTATTACTAATTTATTTTACATATATTATTAGGTCTAATATTAGTATATTATACTAGTTAAAAATCTGTCTTTACATCAAATAGACTAATTCCTGCTGCTACATATTTTTTTCCCAAAATTGTTTCAGTTATTCTAGTTCCATTACATTTCCAAATACATTTGGAATACTTTTATCTACATCCATAATAAATCTTGCTGGGGTTTTAGTCAGAATTGAATTAAACTTGTATATCAATTTGGAGAGAACTAACAACTTTGTTGAGACTTGCAATCCATGAACATAACAGTATCTCTCTCCAGATCTCTTAGGTTTCTTATCAGCATTTTGCAGTTTTCATCACACAAGTCCTGTACATGTTCTTTTATCTACACCTAACCAGTTCATTTTTTTAGCAATTCTAGATAGTATTGTATTTTTACCTTCTTGCCTTATTGCTGATCTTAGGGAGAAAGCATTTAGTTTTTTACCATTAAGTATAATGTTAGTTATAGGAATTTTTGTAAAAGATCTTTATCGAGTTAAGAAAGTTCGCCTCTGTTCCTAGTTGTCGGAGAATTTTTAGTCATGAATGGGTGCTGAATTTCGTCAAATGCTTTTTTTTTTTTATTTTTGCTTTGATTGATATTATCATGTGATTTTTCTTTTTTAGCCTGTTGGTGCGGTGAATTGTATTGATTGATATTTGAATATTAAACCGGCTTTGCATCCCTAGAATATACCTCACCAAGTCACTGTGTATTAGGTTGGTGCAAAAGTACTTGCCATTTTGGACCATGAATTTTGAATCATTATAACTAGGCTCAAACACATCTGTATTAATCAAAATAAGAACTATTACAATCAACACAACTTTGCCAACAAGAAATAAGTTTGTTTATTTCTGTAGCATAAAAATCCATGCTTTGAAATTCAAGGAACTTTTGGAAAGCATTTTTCTGCATCCTGCTGGTTGTGGCAGCGTTTTCCCTGCAAAAAGTTGTCGAGATGCTTGAAGAGGTGGTGGTCGGTTGGTGAGAAGTCAGGGGAATATGGTGGATGAGGCAAAACTTCATAGCCCAAGTAGTTCAACTTTGGAAGCGTTGGTTGTGCAACATGCAGTCAGGCATTATTGTGGAGGGTAATTGGGCCGTTTCTGTTAACCGATGCCGGCTGCAGGTATTACAGTTTTGGGTGCATCCCCTCGATTTGTTGAGCATACTTCTCAGATGTAATGGTTTCGCCAGGATTCAGAAAGCTGTAGTGGATCAGACCAGCAGCAGACCACTGAACAGCGACCATGACCTATTTTTGGGTGCAGGTTTGGTTTGGGGAATTGCTTTGGTGCTTCTTCTCGGTCCAGCCACTGAGCTGGGCATCACAGGTTGTCGTATAAAATCCACTTTTCGTCCCACATCACAATCCAATCGAGAAATGGCTCATTGATACTGTGTAAAATAAGTGACAACATGCCAAAACGACGATTTCTTTGATTTTTCACTCAGCTTGAGACACCCACTTTTCACCTTTCCGGTTTGCTTCAAATGCTGAAAGACCATAGAATGGTCGACGTCGAGTTCTTCGGCAACATCTCTTGTAGTTGTAAGAGGATCAGCTTCTCAGTCAGTCATTGTTAATTCCCAATGGCCAGCCAATATACTCCTCATCGTCAAGGCTCTTGTCTCCTTTGCAAAACTTCTTGAACCACCACTGTACTGTAGGCTCATCAGCAGTTCCTGGGCCAAATGAGTTGTTGTTGTCGATGTATTACCCATTTTGAACTCAAATAAGAAAATCGCTTGAATTTGCTTGTTGGTTAAGGTTATTTCCATAGTCTAAAATAAATGTAAAATAAACAGCAAGTAATAAGTCATTAGCAAAAACCACAAAGTGAGAAATGCCCATTAAAATGATGTATAACATAACCACATTTATTTAAGAATGTATTTCTTTTTTTTTTTTTTTTTTTTTTTTTTTTTTTGAAGCAGAGTCTTGCTCTGTTACGCAGGCTGGAGTGCAGTAGCGTTATCTCAGTCACTGCAAGCTCTGCCTCCCGGGTTCACGCTATTCTCCTGCCTCAGCCTCCTGAGTAGCTAGAACTACAGGCACCCACCACCACGCCTGGCTAATTTTTTGTAATTTTTTGTTTTTTTTTAGTAGAGACGGGATTTTACCATGTTGGCCAGGATGGTCTCGATCTCCTGACCTCGTGATTTGCTCGCCTCAGCCTCCCAAAGTGCTGGGATGACAGGCTTGAGCCACCGCACCCGGCAAAGAATGTATTTCAATACAAATGGCAAATTCCAACAATGCACTCACCTAATATAATTCATTTTTATATATTGATGAATTTTATTTGCTAATATTTTGTTAAGAAATTTTGTGTCCATATTCACGAGAAACATTGGCCTATAGATTCCTCCTCTTACACTGTCTTGTCTGATTTAAATATCAGGATAATGTCAACTTCATAAAATAAACTGAGAAATGTTCCCTCTTCCTCTATTTTCTCAAAAAGTTTGTGTAGAATTGGTGTTAAAACTTTCAATAATGGCCAGACAAAAATTAGCCTGGCGTAGTGGTGGGCACCTGTAATCCCGGCTACTAGGGAGGCTGAGGCTGGAGTATCACTTGAACCCAGGGGGTGGAGGTTGCAGTGAGCCAAAATCATGCCATTGCACTCCAGCCTGGGCAGCAAGAGCAAAACTCCACCTAAAAAAAAACAAAACAAAACAAAACAAAACTTTCAATATTTGTTACAATTATCCAGTTAGATTATCTGGGCCTGGATATTTCTTTTTGAGAGAGTTGTTAAACTACATATTCAATCTCTCTTTCTTTTTTAAAAATAGAGACAGGATCTTGCTTTGTCACCCATGCTGGAGTGAAGTGGCATGGTCATAGCCTACTGCAGCCTCAAACTCTGGGGCCCAAGCCATCCTCCCACCTCAGCCTCCTAATTAGGTAGGATTACAGGTGTGCACCATCACAACTAGCTAATTTTTAAGTTTTTTTGTAGAGATCATGTCTCACTATGTTGCCCAGCCTGGTCTCAAACTCCTGGCCTGAAGTGATCCTCCTGCCTTAGCCTCCCAAAGCCCTGGGATCACAGACATGAGCCACCATGCCTGGCCTTCAGTTTTCTTAACAATTATAGGACTTATTTCAGGGCTCATTATAGGGATCAATCAAGTGATCTAATTCATATTGAGTGAGTTGTGGTAATATGTGTTTTTAAAGAATTGGTTCATTTCATCTAAGGTATCCAATTTATGTGTTTAGTGTAGTTTGAAGTGTTCCCTTATTATCTTTTGCTGTGTGTAGTGATATCCCCTGTTTCATTTCTGATATTGATAATTGGTATATTCTTCTTTTATTTCTCAGTCTTGCTGAGGGGATGACAATTTTAGTAATCTTTTCAAATACACATTTTTTCATTGATTTTTCCCTGTTCTTCTGTTTTCTTTTTTGTGTACTTGTGCTCTTATTTTCTTTCTCTTCTGCTTTAGGTTGATTTTGCTCTTCTTTCTCTTGTTTTTTGACATTAGACGTTTGAGTATAGTTTTGAGGCCTTTCCTCTTTTCTAGCTGATGCATTTATTGCTATTACTTTCACTGGGAGCACTACTGTAGCTGTGTCCCACACATTTTCATATGTTGTATTTTCATTTTCATTCACTCCAATGTATTTTTCTTTCACTTGAGACTTCCTCTTGGCTCCTTAATTATTTAGGAGAATGTTAATTAGTTTCCAAGTGTTTGGAGATTTTCCTGTTATCTTTCTGTTATTGATTACTATTTTGATTATATTGTGGTCCAAAAACACCTTCTGTATGATTTCAGTTATCTTTAATTTGTTGAGATGTGCTTTACGTGCTATAGAATGTGACCTATCTTGGAATGTGTTCGTGGGTACTTGAAAATGTGGATTCTTCTGTGGTTGGGTGGTATGCTTAATAAATGTCAACTAGATTCTGTTGATGAATGATTTGTTGGATTCTGTATCCTTGATAATTGTCTGTTTAATTGTTCTGTCCATTATTGGAAGATGTGTGTCAAAGTATACAACTATAAATATGAACTTGTCGGCCAGGCACGGTGGCTCACGCCTGTAATCCCAGCACTTTGGGAGGCCAAGGCAGGGGGATCACGAGGTCAGGAGTTTGAGACCAGCCTGACCAACATGTTGAAACCCCGTCTCTACCAAAAATACAAAAATTTACCAGGTGTGATGATGTACACCTGTAATCCCAGCTACTCAGGAGGTTGAGGCAGGAGTATTGCTTGAACCTGGGAAGTGGAGGTTGCAGTGAGCCAAGATTGCACTACTGCGCTCCAGCCTGGGTGACAGTGAGACTCCATCTCAAAAAAATAAAAATAAAAATAAATAAATGTGAACTTGTCAGTTTCTCTTTTCTATTTCATACTCTACATATTCTGCAGCTTTGTTTTGATGCATACACATTCAAAGATGCTATGTCCTCTTATTGGATTGTTTTATCATTGTGTAATGTCTACCTTTGTCTCTGGTAATTTTCTGTCCTTGGAAGTCTATTTTATTTGATATTATTAAAGACACTCCTGTTTTCTTTTCTAATGTTTAACTAATATACTTACTTTAATCATTTTACTTTCAATCTGTTTATATCGTTATATTTAAATGTTCATTGTAGACAGCATATAATTGGGCCATAGGTTTTAAATCCACTATGCAAATCTCTGCCATTTCATTGGTATATTCAAACGTTTCACATTTATTTCAAAAATTTATTTATATGACTTAAGCCTGCCATTTAAATATTTCTTTTCTGTTTGTTCTTTCTGTTTTTTATTTCTCTGAGTTTTTTTCTCCTGCCTTTTTGTGGGTTACTTGAATAAATTTTAACATTTTTAGAATTTTGACATATCTAGAGTTTTTTTTTTTTTTACTAAATTTCGTTATGTAATTTTTTAGTGGTTGCTTTATGTATTATGTTACCTATACATAACTTATCACGGTCTACTGGTATCCTCATTTTACCATTCGAAGCAGTTAAAAAATCTTACCTACTTTTGTACCTTCACTCTTATAATAAATTGTCTTAGATATTTCCTCCACATGCATTTAGAAATATAACAGTGTTCTATTTCTGTTTCCACAATCAAATATAATTTGGAAAACTCCAGAAAAGGAAAGTCTATTCTATTTATCCATATTTGTATGTACTAAATTCTTTCTTCCTTTCTAAACTTCCAAGATTCCCTCTTCTGTCTTTTCCATTCTGTTTAGACAACTTCCTTAACCGTTCTGTCACGTGAGGCCTGCTAGTTGAAAATTATTCTAGTTTTCTTTATCTAACAGTGTTTTCCTTTCCCCTTCATTTCTAAAGGATATTTTCTATGGATATCAAACTCTAGGTTGATAGTTCTTTTCTTTCAGCTAGTGAAACGGTCATGTCCTTTCCTTTTGGTCTTTATGGTTTCTGATGGGAAACACACTGTCTGCATCATTTTTCCTCTATAGATTAGACTGTGGTTTTTTTCCTGCTCTTTTCAAGATTTTTTTCTTTAAGTGTTTGTAAGTTTGACCATGATATGCTTTGGTATAAATTTCTTTGTTTTTTTTTTCTGTTTGTGGTTTGTTCAGTTTCTTGAATCTGTGTCCTTTTTGCTATATTTTGGAAGTTTCCAGCCACTACAGCCACTATTTCTTTGAGGATATTTTAAGCATTGCCCTTTATCTCCTCTCTTTCTGGGATTCTAGTGACACAGATACAAATGTTTTATTTTTTGTTATAGTTTCACAGTTGCCTAAGTCTCTGTTTTTAAGTATAGTTTATTTCTGTTGTTCAGATTCAGTTATTTCTATTATTCTTCCTTCCAGTTCACTGATTCTTTCTTCTGCCTTCTCCACTCCGCTGTCAAGAACATTCTTTTAGTTTTTGATAATTTCAGTTGTTTTATTTTTCAGTTCTAAAATTTTTATCTGATTATTCTTTGTATCTTCTGTTTCTTTGTCAAAACTCTTACCTTTTGTATTTGTTTCAACCATGTTTATAATTGCCCCTTGGAGCATTTTCATGACAGCTGCTTTAAAATCTTTGTCAGATAATTCTAACATCTCTGTCATCTCAATATTCACGTGTATGAATAGCCTTGTAAAAATTCAGTTTGAGATCTTCTTTTTGCTTTGTGTGACAAATGATTTTCAGTTGAAACCTGGACATCTTAGGTATTATGTATGAGGCTCTGGTTCTTATTTAAACCTTGTGTTTTATCTGGCTGCTTCTTACACCACTCCATCCGGGAAAAGGGGGTGTGCTGCCTTGTTACTGCCAGATATGGATAGAAGTAGCTCCTGCTCTTCAATGAACCTCCATTGGTTTCTGCTACCAAACTGACCTCCACTGATAGCTTCCTAGCTAGGAAAAATGGAAAAATGGAGCGGTTTGTTGCTGCTCTTATTGTGGTCTTCACCAGTGCTTTAGAAGTTGAGGGATAGCAGGGTAGCCTTGTTACAGCTGGACAGTTTTGAATGTTCTCAATCTCCACCAAACCTTCTCTCATACAACCTCAGTGGAGAGGGAGATGGATACCTCATTATTGCTGGGTTTGGGGTGGAAGTCCAGACTGTCCATTTAGTCAACATAGACACTGCATGTAGGGTAAGAGAGGAATCTTGCTAACCCCCGACAGGGATGAAACTTCTAGATTCCTGCTCAGACTTGTTTTACACTGCTCTGGGGGCTGGAAGGAGAGGGTGTTGGAATATCCTGGCAAGGATCAGCGTCTGGGCTTGCCACTTTGCCTTTGCGGGTGTACATGGGGATGGGACCATAATTATTTTTGTGGTATTCAACTAGAGCAAAATGGTATTGCTTTCTGTCTTTCTAGGCTGCCCCTTTCTTGTTCCTTTGACTAGAGAGAACAGCCTTTTGTTGGAACTTTGTTTTTTTGTCTGAACCAGTTGGCATTTCTGGGTTGCAGGCTTCTTCAGCTCCGAAGTTTTGATGTATAAGGTAAAAATTAAAAATCCATGTCATTCCTTGAGTCCTTCAGTCTCTAGCTAGTTTTTCACCTTCTCTCAGCTTTTCAGAGTCTCCTTCAATTTGTTTGATATGTAATGAGGAAGGATTTTAATTGTACCTAGCAGGGGGGTTAGAAAAAACTATGTCTACTCCATCTTTCTAGAAGTGAAAGTCTCCCATTACTTTGTTTCTTTTTAAAAATTGTTTTTAACTGGGAAGGCAGCATACAATTTTCACATCAGATTCTTTCAGAAAGTTCAGCTGAATTATACAAAACTAATCATGAATTTAGTGTTAAAAAGGAAACCTTCAGACAGAGAAAATATCTCTATCTGTAATTTATTTTTTAATATCCATTTTACTTCCACTTTCCAATTTCCATCGGTTTGTTTCTTGACGAGTTTGTCTCCTTTAGGACCTGCAACATCTCTGTTTAGTAGTGAGCTTTTCTCACTTAAAAGTACTTACCGAATGACTACCACCTGGGAACATGTCAATTTCCTTCACTGATGCTCCCCTATGCCTGTCAGAAGGCCTGGCACATACTAGGACTTAATAAATAATCTGCTGAATAAGTGAATGAGAACTGGAAATTTAAATTTTTATGTAAATGAGTGCATCATCTACTTTCTTGTTTTGCTGAAGCATGGGACTTAAGTTCCAACCAAGCACTCTTTAAACATGTGCCTAGGACACTAGCAGATTTCTCCAGAATTTTGCAATCTAGAAAAAAGGCAATTTTAATTTCAGGCCCATGTGTAAATTTTTAGTTTATGGTTTAGAATTGCATTATTTTGAATTACAAATGGGAAGAACAACATGATGGTTCTCACATGTGTGTACGGGTACGTGCACATTCACTCCTATCGTTACTGAAGTCACCTGAACAACATGGTGCAAAAACAACCGCAAACCATTTTTAGTTATGTTTCCTAGATGCCTGAATCCGTTTTCAGATTCTTTTCTATTAGACAAGTCACAGTTTGATTATCTTTGAAAGTCATTGTTATGTATTGTGTGGCGTATGTGTTTATACATTGAAAAGGGGCAACATTAATCCATCATTTTGGGAAGACACTGAATATAATGTTAAATTTTTTGCAAACGTAATCATACTTTAGATATTCTCCAATTATTGCAACGTTTTTAAAAAACAAGGTTAAAGGACATGGTTCTTTTTAGTGCCACTCAGTATGCTGTTTCAGTACTAATAATGCTTGCTTTCCTGCTTGGCTTTAAATTCTGCTTAAGGAAATTGTGAAAAATTGAATTCACTCTACTTTGGTTAGAAAGTGTAGAAATGTTCGTACATGGGAACTTTCACTGCCTGCTAGAATGGAAATTCATTGGGGAGGGGGTACCATGTCGTTTTACTACCTAAGAGCTGTTGACACAGTCCCTGCATCTTTCAAAGGCATCTTTCATGCCACACGGGCAAACTGTAGCCAGCGAAGAAACAGAAAGAGCCCTTCTCACATATGTCAATCTCAAAAAACTTGCACAGCAGCTGTGCTAGGTACTGATGAGGATTACTACAGACCCAGTTGCAGGGTTTTATGTGGCTAAAGAGACAACTGGCTTTCTCAGGGGAGCACTTTGTTGGAGATTGCAGCTTAGTGCATCCCCACTGTTGCTGGAAGACGTTGTGACCATGTAGTACAAAATCACTGCCAGATAAAATCAGAAAGTAGCAAAAAGCAAGAAGAAAAACTCAGAGTTTTTTTAAATCTTAAAGTGAGAGACGAAAACAAATGTTCTGGGCTTGTTTCATTCACTTGTAAGGAAAAGGAGACAGATGAAGGGATGCCTTTAACTCAGAAAACTTGAAGGGCTTTCAGTCTTTTCATTTGAGAACCATTTGGGTGTGTTGAGAAAAAAAAGTTGCAGAGTAGGCATGTTCAGACCTTTATTTGCTACATTTGGTAGGAAAGATTTTTTTTCCCCCTCTTAACTACAAGAAGCCAGAGTTTTCTGTGCAAACGAAACAGGCGTTGCAAGAATCAGATTCACTTTGGACGACTCTTCACATTCCAAGTCATCATTGCGTTAGGCAGCACAATTCCATCTCTGGTTGATGGGCAGAAAAAGTGGGCAGCTTGCCAGGTAGACGTTTCCATGACTCCCAGCCCCCAAAGGTGATGCGTTTTTCAGCTAATTCAATGAAGAGTGGGCTGAACTTTGGGTCTAAACGAGACAATAGCTGCCTTCGCAGTATCAGCAGAATGGTTGATGGGAATGCACTCTACATTTGGCAGAGAATCATGTGACCTTACGACTGAGATTTTGTGATGGTGCCAACGGAGACTTGGAAAGCAGCAACCGTCCTGACTTTTTTCTTCTTTTCTAACATGGCTCAGAAAATGGTGGATCTTAATACTTGACTTTAGCCAGACTCAGCAAGCGACTGAGCTTTGAAGCACAACTTCGCCTTTATTCTGGGTTTTTGGCAGGCCACCAGGAGGCTGTCCCTTTCACGCCTGATAAATTCTGCTGCTTATCTCTAAATAGAAAAAAAAGAAAAGAAAATAATAATAGAATATTGAGGCATAACAAGTGAATTCCAAAATTGTATGTGCCTTTTTTTTTTTTTTTTGCCTTTTCTGACTGCTGATTTTTATTTTTTATTTATTTTTTATTTTTTATTAGTATTATTATTATTTTAGGTTACTACCGTTTCTGCTTGTAGAAGAATCCAAGTAGTTGGGTCTTTTTTGGTTTTTTTGTTTTTTTTTTTTTTTGGTTTAAAATGAACAGGCATTTGAACTGGGCAAACAGGACGACAGCACCAGTGAGCATGAGATCATTGCATTGCAGCAGTGTAGCAAGCTGGCACCCTGCCTTTGCACCCCTTTGGTTCAGGAGACAAACGTGTGCAATCCTCATTTCTAAAGTCAGCACAGCCTGGAAGGATTCCTGGTCTCTCCCACCTTCTACCATTCTGCTGCCAGTGACGGCAAGGATTGGTGTAGCTTCTGCGCAGTGATTTGTGCCTGGAATACCGAGAAGGAAGAAAAAGAAGACAAGCACCCTGGTCCTTTTCTAAGAAATTACAGGCGCCCTTGAAGAAAAAATCTGAGTGTGTCCTACTACATGCAAGAGTGCTGGGGGAAAAAAAAAAAAAAAAAAAAAAAAAAAAAAAAGAGACGTTCCTGCTCAAAAACAAAAACAAAAGCAAACAAACAAAAATCCAAACCAAAACAAACCAAAAAAAAGCAAACATTGGCTGTTTAACTACAGAGACGTCGGGCTTTGTAAAGCAGCTTTTTAAGGCCACATAGCCAAATGAGCCTTCTTTATTTTTATTATTTCAAACAATATGGCATAATTAGCAATATATTGCACTTGGTGAAATCGCACCTTTCATATCAGGTATAACTTTTGTTGTTGTTTTTTCTTTTAAAGGCTACTGTTATATAAAAGGGGATCCTTGAACTTTCAATTTACTCTGATGTAACTCATAGCCCACTTTACTCTTATTAACTTTTTCCTTTTCCTCTCTTGCTCTAATTTTGATTAGAATAGAAACTTAAGTAAAGATGGAAAAATCTCCATGAAAAAGACAATACATGTTTTTATGTGCGGTATACACAGAAGTTTTGGAAAGGCATTAATATATCTGTGCTTTTTGTGTCCAGTATTAGTTTTTGCTATCTAAGAAAAGTGAATGTTTAGACCTAGTGGGTAAAAAAAGTAAATCTTTAATGTGACTTATAATTTGAAATGTGAAAGAAGAAACTTTTTAAACTAGTAGAAAAGGGTTATATTAGAATATGCATTAAATTACTGATAAATCAGATTACTTTTGGGGAAGTTATATTCAAATTATTTACAGAGATTTCAGTAGAACAAAAATAGGAATGAAAAGAGCATGTTCTCATTTGCTAGGTAGAAAACAAGCTTCTTTCATAATAATAAGCTCTTTTAAAATACATTTTAAAAGAAGTACTTGTCCTAGAGCAGTTGCAAAACGCATTGGAAATATCAAGTATATAAGTAGAAAAAGTACATACAAACTTGTTTTAAGTTCAGAGCAATGTATTGGCTCAGCAGATAACTGCATTGCATTGTAATTATTTTGTCTGTTTCTAGAAGTAAATTGCTAAGCAATTTAAGCATTTTATTAAAAAAACAGTTTTGCCTGGTTCAGTGTGAAAGGATTAGCAGATGCCTTCCAGCTATTTTAGTTTTGATAAAAAATGTTTCTAAACAAGTGTAAAAATAATTTTTAAAAGAGAATGCTTTTGAAAAATTTAGCATATACCAATGAAAACTATAATTTGCATACTAATAATTGATGTTATAATATTTGATAAAAATATGCTTTGATAATCTGTTATGCTTTTAAAATCATATTTTATTATATTAAAAATATGTAGGGCAAACAATGAGAAATCTAGAACTGATTAATTCTGCCTTTGTGTTTGCTATTCTATGAACAATTACAGGAAATTGCACAATCCCTATATACTGATAACATTCAAATAAAACGTTTTGTTGATTATTGTTCACTAATTATTTACAAAATAGCTCTCGTTCCTCCATGCTGTCTCAGCTAATGGTACACCAACTTTCACAGGCTTAATTAATATTGATAAACCTGTTTCCATGTTTCAAGATCCTTTAGTTTAAAAACATTATTTTAAATGTTATTTTTAGCAGCCATTAATCTCTACACTCTTAATTATCTTATTAAGCTCCATGCCAAATCCAAATCTCTTTTCAGCTTTCACTTCATTGTGCAAAACCTAGTCGCTTCTTTAACAACCATCGTCCTTTCACTTTCAAAACTGTTACTGTGAAAACAACACCAACCAAAACGAACGCATAAATGCAAACTATGAAACCACTTTATATGTCATATGAGTAGCCGGGGTGGGGCCTTATGAGTCTTCCAAGCCTTTAAAAAAAAAAATACTTTAAAAGGTTTTGCCCATTTTGATATCGAGTTTTCTTCTCGATCGTCTACCCTCATTCCCACTATCCACTCAGATGCTCCTCCTAGACAGCAGTTGTCTGATATTTCTCCTTTTGTGGTTGTTTTAGGGAAAAACTTAAAATGGATATGAAAAGTGAAGAAAGTGATCATAGGAGAAAACCATTTCAGGTAAAAATAAAAAACAAAGAGCAATTAATATTTAATATTTTTAAAGAAAAACAACATTATTTGACTGTGTTTTGTTATAAGAATTCATTTCATATTCTTTATGAGTCTAGCTGTTGAAATTTTATTGATGGTTTTCATTTGAAAATGTGTGCTATGACCTGCCTTTGTGAAAAATTTCTTGTGGTCAATTGGACAATTTGTGTCCCATTGAATATATGTCTGTGTATCCATACGCTTAAGATAGGTGCAATACGGTTTACTAGAAAGCTATTTAGGAAAAGAAAAAATTATGTTTTCTTATTTGTTGTACCATATAAAAGGAAGTGAAATCAGGAGGAGGGGAATAAGGTCATGTTTTTTCATCTTTTTTACATGACCTAATAAGACAATGAAACCAAAACATGCTTTCTTATAGTTATGGTAAAACTAAACCCAATGCTGCCTCTTATTTCACATTTGCATTTATAAATATATGTTGAAATATTTTTACTACAACTGAATGTATGATTGTTGATTATTTACTGTAGTTTTTAATAATTATGAGGACAATTTAAGAATAAATAATGGTTAAAAATTATGTAGAACACATTATCTATATAAAGGCTATAAAACATTTATTTCAAAATATGCAAAATCACTAAGCAATTAGTATGTAGTATTATTTTACACAATAAAGATATAATTAGGAAATGCTAAATGATTATAGATGTGAAATGATTAATGATTGTACAACTTATCATTTTGTTGCAGTTCAGTTTAGAATCTTAAAAAATAGTGTATGTGGCTGGTTTTATGTTTACTCGTTTGTGTGTTTGCTTGTTGTCTAGTGGTTTAAAACATGTTTTAGTAATATTTTATTTTTGCCCAACCTGTTGACCAGATGAGAGTTATATGTAGCCATGTATTTTAAGTGTATCTTTTTTGAACAGTAAGTTTAAATATATTTTATTTAGGAAAGAAGATAGCCTATGTCATGTAATACATCTGGAGTATTAGTGTGGAGTATTAGTAATCATGCCATTATCGTGCCATTTAGTCTAGTTTTATATTAACTCACTCAAATATTGTAAATTTTAGCACCATTCCAACTATAGACACAGATGTATATATTTAAGGCTGATAATAACTTCCTGTATTCTCTACCTAGTGAACAAGATCTTACTTGTTTTATGAGAAAGTTATAATGTTACCAATTCCTTGAAACCACTAACTAGACTAGTTGTATAAAAATTAAAATAAGCACAGTCTAACTCATACACAATTAACTTAATCGTTAATTTGGTTTTAATTATAGGCTCATAATACTACATTCATGCCTCACAATTACATAATTCATACATGCATGTATAGATTCCTTTTTCTTTTAAAACTCATCATCAATTAAAAGAGTTTAATTCCAAAATATTTACTCTTGAAACAAAAGCAGTTCATGAAAAATGTTTCAATAAACTACTTTTTAAATTCTCATGCATATAAATTTGTATCTAGTTTTGAATATTTATGAAGGCCTTTAATGGAGAATATGCATCCTTAGAATTCAGCATTTAAAACATTTACACTAAAGGATCAATATTATTTTTGTCTCTTAATTGCATCAGGTATTTACAACAAATTTTATATTAATAGGGAGCCCATGCAAGATGTTGCCCATTGGCATAAACCCGTAGATCCGATCTTGTGGTGAAGTGGACCGCACAAGCTCGCTTCTATGGGTCTGTGTCAGTGTGGTAATCTGACAAAATGCTATACACAGTGCCGTTCAATAATAGTTCAGTAAAATCCTGTTAAACTCCAGTTGATTATATACTTTTGAAGTAATTATATTTTCCTTTGTTTTTCATGTTTATTTTAATCGTTGTCTGTCTTACAAGGCAGGCTTCAATTCTCAACAACTTGGAAGTGTTTATAGAACACCCATTCAAGTTCGATTCCATGTACAGTAAATTGCATAAGAAAGTTGAACCTTTATAGCAGGGTTTGGACCAGGATCTGAATAGATTCTGTTCAGAAACTTGAGTGCATACAGTAGTGTTTAGTGTAACTCTTCAACTTCAGTAAGAAAATTAAAGACTACCGTTGGATTTCTATTATTTTATTGAGCCTATTTCTCCTGAAAAAATGAGGCTGAATGCAATAGACTTTTACTATTAATTGCTAGTAGAACTATGGCAGACGAAATGGTCAGAAGACATTTTACGTGACCTACGCTGGAAACCCAAGTGTTTAGATTAGTCCTATGAGAAAGAGTTAAAGTTTACTGGTAAAATGTTAGAATATTATATCTATATCCTTGCCAAGCCCTTAGGTGTATGGCTGCCATATTTGGAGGAGCTGACTGAAGATATGATAAGGAGTTTGAAGCAACTTTGGAAGCTGTGTGCATCCGGGTTGAGGTAGTAGGTTGTATGGTTTAGAGTTACACCCTGGGAGTTAACTGTACAACCTTCTAGCTTTCCTTGGAGCACACTTGAGCCATCGAGGAATTCTTCATCACTTTAACCTGATCGAGCCACTTTCTGTGCAAGAAGGTAATGTGTCATGAGTATCTTGGATCATTGATTTGAGCCTTTATTACATTAAAATCATCATTTCAGCCCTATTAGATTATTCCATTTGCATCTGCTTATGAACAGTGTCAAAATGGTATTTCTAATGGGTTGTCACTCCATGTTCAAACATTTTAAGAAAATTGTGGGTAGTGACTTAAATTGCATTAATATTAAAGCTTTTAATCATCTATAGATTGACAAAATTCAGACCTTAATTTTCAAATTGATCATTGGTCTATTTATGTTGGCTGCTTAGACATTATAATAAAAAATATCTGCTAGAGTTAATAGCTCCCATGGCACATTATTTGAGTTTTCCTTATGACACATCACTTTCTACCTTATGTTATGGCTATTTATGTGCTTGCTTATTTTTTCCACACTAGACTGTAAGCCCCTTGAGGGCAAAGTCCATGTTTTATTTTTCGTTGTATCGCCTGCAATGCCTTACTCATAATAAGCACTAAATATTTATTGGATAAGTGAATGGAGTATAAGACCTCACTCTGTGATGAGTTTCTATGACTATTTGAATGAATTATGGCACTGGTCAAACCTCTTGAGTTTTATTTATTGCTCCCAAAATTGTTTAAATTTAATTCCCGGACTGCTCCGCATCAGTAATATATGTGACAATTTTTGACTGTGTTGAATGTGTTCATTCATCCTAAACAGATAATTTAAAATTTAGAAGTACTTTTTATCTAGAATAAAAATATCGAGCAAATTCATTTTTACTAATTAGTTCATGACAGTTTATAATCCTACATTTAGATAATTTATATTTCTGTTGAATTTAAATACCTTTGTTTCCAGATGAATTGTTTTTCTTTTGGCATGAATTTCAACTAAATATTCTATTTTGTCTCATTTAACAATATGATTTTTAAAAATTAGATTTGTGTCTTTTGTGTATTTCCCTCGTCTCCTGCCCTTTGTTTTTGTACAGCTATCTCTGTTGAATAAACCAGAAGTAACTAAACCAGAAACATGTCAATAAATTAATAATAAATATGCATATAAAGTATAATTTGAGAATATGAACACATTTTTGTTTAAAGGAAAGGCACTTTATAATATTTTTTATGTTACAAAGCAAATGGGATTCTGTGGAATCTTAGTTTGCTGTCAACTTTAGCAGCAGTTAGTGGTATAATTTGTGTAGTGATGCTATCTCACATAGATCATCTTTCAGACACAGGATTAAGTAGTTGTTGATGTTAAAACTTTAATTTAAGACTCCAAATATGAAACATGGAATACATTAAAAAGATGTTTAGATGCAAATATATATTAAGAACCTTAAGACACTGGCTATGTGGTGCTGACCTTTCTAGAATGCTCAGGCATCCAAAATATCTTAATACCTAGAACTTGCTAACAATGTAGTGAAGAAGGAATGTCTACCCCCGACATGTAGAACGTGTGAGCCTTAGAAAGTGAATACCAATGACTTCAAGCAAAATAATTTGACTGGCCTACAGTAGTAAAGACTGTTTCTCTTTGTGAAAGAAAAATATTTGCAAGGACTAATCAAGAAGCAATGAATAAGAGGCGGTAGACATAAATCTAAAACAAACTAACAAAAAGACATGAAGAGATGAAAAGGAAAGTGACTCATAGCAAAGAGGAACACCATTGTGTCTAATGATGGCAGTTCAACCCACAGGTGAAAGAAAGGGACAACTAAATGGGTAAACAATTACATCTTTATAAATAGTTTTTCCCTTGAGAACCTAGGATCCCTTTCCTGTGTGTTTCTATGTATGTATCTCCCCATACTAGGTGTATTTATTTAGAAGTCAAATCTATTGATGGGCCAAATAGAATACAATTGCCAATAAATGTCTGTTTCCTTACAGTGTAATGGAGTTAAGTGCCTCACAGAGGTCAAGTAAGATGTGCAGTTTAAGGATAATCTTACCAAAGCACTATAATGAATTGTTGGAATTATGGCCTCTTTTACATACTATCATCTAAAGTGAATGAGTATAATAGAAGAATAATTGAAGAATGGTGAAGATGTCTCTATGATTTATTATGTTAGTCATGTAGAAATCATAAGAAAAAATCTGGCCAGGCGTGGTGGCTCATGCCTGCAATCCCAGCACTTTGGGAGTCTGAGGCAGGTGGATCACCTGAGGTCAGGAGTTCGAGACCAGCCTGACCAAAATGGTGAAACCCTGTCCCTACTAAAAATACAAAATTAACTGGGCATGGTGGCGCATGCCTGTAATCACGGCTACTTGGGAGGCAGGGACAGGAGAATCATTTGAACTTGGGAGACAGAGGTTGCAGTGAACCAAGATCATGCCATTGCACTCCAGCCTGGGCAAGAGATTGAGACTCCGTTCTCAAAAACACAAAACAAAACAAAACAATAAAACAGAAAAAAATCTGCAAGGGGGAGGATATAGTTAGTACCAATGAAGAACATTTTTAAAACTTCTCTGTAGGATGAGAACACTATATGGAAGAATTACATGTTTGCCTTTGATTCATAATAAATTTTGCTACTCCGGGTATGAGGGCTATGTAACTTGCTACATGTTTATAAATAAACGGCAAATGTCAGATATACAAATTGATAGGATTTTTTAAGAAACCAACATATAGGACCACTGCTGATGTCAGTAATTAAAAATAGTTAAATTATGTCTAAGAAATCAAAAGGAAAGATTGTTCATATAGAGGGCTTACGTTCAGTTATGGGGAAACAACTACCCAGACTGAATAATTTCCTTAAGAATTTTAAGTGGTCAAGTTTAACTGTAGACTGGGGTTTTCACATCTGGTAACAGAGTATGACAATTCAGGAAATTATTAAATATCAGTGAATCATGCTTCGTTTAACCAATATTTCTTTTGATATTTTGGGGCACAAAGTTGGATACATCTTTATGTTCATACTGGTTGATTTACCTCAAATGCTTTGTGGGATGAGGCAGGAAGGAGTTTTAGAGTGGGAAGGGAGGGAGGGAGAGAAGAAGGGAAGGAGGGAAGAAAAGTAAAATCAAGTGCAAAGCAATCAATTGAACCTCACCAGACAAGTCCAATATTAGTTTAAAAGAACTAATGAGAGTAAGTAACTATGAGAGAATCAGATAAATTACTTGGCAATTGGACTGTCTTTTTGAAAACAATCCAACAGTCCATGAACTATGTTATTAGAATAAATGAATGATTTCTGTAAATAGTAATTTAGATTATCTTATTCCCTATTATCAAACGCTGACTAATGAGCACAGGTGATTCCTCAAGATTACCCAAATGATCTGATACAGGATTCTGTCTTCCTGCACATTAGTTCACACCCATGGTTAGTTTCTCTGCGACAGGATAGAGGAAGAACTCCTGAGGTAACTGACCTTAACTCTACTTATACTTGACCTCGAAAACCCTTCGGGGCTGCTTGTGAAAGATATACCAGAATACTTTACTCTTACTTTAATTCCTACTGCCCAAGCGAAACTAGTACCTGTTATTATTATGTCATTTAACATGATAGTATCATGTTCATCTACAAATCCTTTACTGATTCTCTAAGATAGAATTTCTCAGTTTTGAATCTTCAAGGCTCTTGCCACTTTCATTCCCACAGAGATTTCTCTGACTTCTATTGGTAGTATTTACAGGTGTCCAAAGGGATTGTGACTTGCCTTTGTACCTCTTGTAATGTACATGCTTTACTTTTTTAACTATAGATATATTGAATCAATGCCTGTCGTCTTGAGTTGAACTTTAGATCACTCATGGGCAATGATGAGAACCACTACACACCTTACAATACGCTTTGTTTCAGCAGTAAAGTCATGGGTTACCCAAGACATCTCCAGACTCTCCAGAATATATTGTCATGGTATTAGGAATAGTCTAACGGTGCCTAGGTCTGCAGCCCACTCTTGATTAAGCATGTGATATACCATTTGAAATGATTTAGGAAACCAGCCACTCACTATAATTTGTAATAAATCTAAGCCCCCTTATGTAAGAAATCCATGTCTGTTTCAAACTCATAGCTCCTACCTTAATGTTTAGCTTATAGGATCCATTCAAGAACTTTTTGGTGAATGAGCAAAAATTTTTCAAGTAAAATTAAAAAGTGTGATATAATGGAGCAATTCTATATTTAAGTAGACTTCTTCAGACTTTTAAAGTTTAGAATTTAAAAGAAATTAGAAATACCACATTTTGGGGGAATTCCTTTTGATGATAATTCTTGATCTTTTAAAATTGGCATTGTCTTGTGTGTCCCTTAATTTTTAACCTTATTCTGTGCTATGTGAAGGTGTGAATTAAATCATATTTCTCTCCTACATCCAATATCTCTTAAATCTCGATTTTGTTTCTCTTCATCTGAACTCTTAGAGTACTTATTTGACTCCAATCATAGTCAGCCTGTGTTTCTAGTTACTTTTTATATGTTTATGTAGTACATAAGAAGGTTAGACCATAAGCTATATAATTTGTGGAAATTTTTACACAATAGTCACTTAATGAATTGTGCTTTATTGAAATTAAAAATAAAATTGAGACTTATTAATGATAAGAACCTTAGAGATCAAATGGCCCATTTTCCAGATGACCGAACAGAGGCCCAGTCTCTTTAATGATTCTGCCAAGGTCAATCTACCAGTTATGGACATAACTCAGATTTCAAACCATTTCAGTGACCTATCCAAGAAGAAATATTTTAGAATTTCTGTCATTAGATTTTTAGTTAGTACTCCATTTTAATGTCATTAAACTAATAAACAAGTTGATTTAAATTAGAGAATAGACTTGTTTCCAAAAGGCTACAGATCACATAGTAATTTAGCTTCAAGCTCAACTATGATAGACATAAAATTAAAATGATTTAAAATAAATTCATGCCTTCAATTATTTCTTTCCGAGTACCATTGCACTCTCCTCCTTCTAGGCAAAGAGAGGCAGTTATCAACCCCAGTCACATTCTGATATTTCTCCTCCTTCTAGAGCACTTATCCAAGAGAGGAGAGTATGGCCTAGCAGTTGGTGGTATATCTAAGCAAAAAGAAAAAAAAAAAACAACTATATATTGTTCAATCTGTTAGCACCGTGTTTCTCAGAAAAATGAAAGTTAATATTAAATGGTAACTGTAACTAAATCCAACTTCAAGTTTCAATTGTTCATGCCCTCCATGAGATAGGCAAGATATTATGTAAAGTGCTTTCACAGGGATCATAAACTTACGTAACCTCTGGGTCCAGGTAGTATAAGCCAGACTTTAAGACAAGGGGAAGTAATGGGGACTGTGGTAGACCAAAGAAGGCCTATTTACCTTTAAGGTATTTCAAAATAGGCCGACACCATGGCTCACGCTTATAATCCCAGCACTTTGGGAGGCCGAGGTGGGCAGATCACCTGAGGTCAGGAGTTCAAGATCAGCCTGGCCAAAATGGTGAAACACCGTCTCTATTGAAAACACAAAAATTAAACGGGCGTGGTGGTGGGCACCCGTAATCCCAACTACTCAGGAGGCTGAGGCAGGAGAGTCGCTTGAACTGGGAGGCAGAGGTTGCAGTGAGTTGAGATCATGGTACTGCACTCTAGCCTGGGTCACAGAGTGAGACTCTGTCACAAAAAAAAAAAAAAAAAAAAAGGATATTTTAAAATAACTCTTGCTAGTACATATGAATTGGATCCCAAGGGCAGCCAGTTTTCCATTTCTGATATGAAGGTATCAAGATAGTAAAGCAAAATTTCAAAAAACTTCTTATTTTGATGAAGCTAACAGCATCTTTTCATCAAGTTGAACTAGATAATTTGGGATATCTTTACTACTCTCAAGGCATTATAAAATTCATAAAAAAGACAACTTCTTTGCTGACATTGTTATTTTAAATAGCAATGACAGTCTACATGGTTTCTTGAATTTAATGAAAAATATTCATTTGTCAAGCAATAATTAGCAACTGCAATATTATTTTGATGTCATTTAAATAAAAGAAGAGTAGTAGTAGTAATTGTAATATTCTTAGTAGGAATATGTAATTGTAGGTTTGTATTTGCATGTAAACCTCAATGTACAAAAAATGAAATTCTTACCATTCTTATGCTCAGGTAATTAATGCTATAGATGGATAAATATATAGCATTTTCAAGTCAGAAAAAAACAAAATGTTAAATAGAATGAACACTAAGTTCAAGCAGTCTCATCTCCATATAAAGTCAGGCAACTGAGTAGAATTCAAAAGTAAAGAAACATTGGTATTGTTAATTATATTTTATTGTGTTCTAATTAAGAGACCAATTATACATAAATCTGGAATTAGATCAGGTTCCTGTCCATGAATTTTCAATACAATTTAATCCAGTGAATCTAAATGTGTAAAAGAGAAATGACAAAATCGCTTATGAAAAAACACAAAGTTTCCAGTAGTAAAAAACATGTATTGTCAATATTGTTGTCTGTTGTAGAAGCTCTCTTATTTGATATATATAATTGGGATCAATAGTCAATCAGTTAATACACTCAGATTTTAAAATAAATTGATCTTAAAAACAAATACATACACACCACCTACATTTTATTTAAATTTTAAACACTTGATTATATATTTATTTGCCAATAACTTTATGTGAACCAAGAACATTTTTATTTTTTGGTTTAGGTTGTTGGTTACAGATTATAGTCATCCTTCCTTTCAATAAATCTTATAATGCATCATATATGATTTCTAATTTTTGGTTGTGTTATGAACACCTTTAAGTTCAAATCCAATAAAAATAAATTTAAGAGCAGAATTCTACTTTCTCCTGTTTTTTTTTCTAAGCTTCTGAAATTGTCTTTCCCTCATGTTATTTTATAGTATGATGAGTTTTTTTTAAGTGACTAAATTTTATTAAATCTTCCCTAAATATTCAACTTAGAGGTAGAACATTTCTCAATTTTTTCACAATTCTCTTTCAATTTATGTGATATTTAATTAAATTATGTAATTCAATATATGCAAAACTGACATAAACTGGTTTGGGAGCAAACGTAATGGACTCCAGGGAGGCATATAAACCACTTGGTGGGAGCAGACATATTCAACTGGGCGTTCCAGAAATCTTGATGGTGATGGAACAGTTCTCTTTGCACTGTCCAGAACAATAGCCACTGGCCACGTGAAGCTATTGAGCACTTAAAGTATGTCTAGTGTGACTGAAAAAATGAATTTTAAATTTTAGTTAATTTTAGTTGACTCAAATTTAAATAGCTACATGTGGTTTGTAGCTAAAGTAGCAGGCTGTGCAGTTCTAGAGAGTAACTCACTTGCATTTAGCATTTAGCAGCTGGGATATCTGTTAAGAACATCAGATAATCTGCAAAGTGGCTAATGGTTAGGAAAACTACTGTAGTTGAATTAAGATGCACTTAGGAAATGCAGATTGATTTGGAATGCATTTGTTTTGCTTTTTTTGTTTTACGTTATCTTTTACGTTTGTCTGTTGTTGTTTTTTTCAACTGAGTCTAAATTTAGTTTTGAGGAATTTTTAAAACTTTGTTCAAAATAAAGAAGCCAATGAGTAAAAGAGCAAACACTACAGAGATTTACAGCTCTTTATGTAGCATTCAATTCAACCGAAAACTAATCAGAAAGTAATGACATTCCTTCTCATATTGGCAAAAAAAGTTCTTAATTCAGGATAGTAGGTCCATAGGAGCCATAGGATGAATTTGTTGAGTCTTTAGAACCTTTGAAATATTTATATTAATGGTTTAAATGTATGTGAATGTGCTTTTTTTTTTTTTTTTTTTTTTGGAGATGGAGTGTTGCTCTATTGCCCAGGCTGGAGTGCAATGGTACAATTTCGGCTCACTGCAACCTCCACCTCCCGGGTTTAAGCGATTCTCCTGCCTCAGCCTTCTGAGTAGCTGGAATTACAGGTGTGTGCCACCATGCCCAGCTCATTTTTCTATTTTTAGTAGAGAAGGGGTTTCACCATGTTGGTTAGGCTTGTCTTGAACTCCTGACCTTGTGATCCACCCACCTCAGCGTCCCAAAGTGCTGGGATTACAGGCGTGAGCCACCGCGCCCTGCCCAACGTGCTCATATTTCTAAGAAAAACCCAGGCTCTGTCAGATTTTTCAAGGGAGTGCATAATTTCCTCAAAAAGTTAATAATAACTGGATGAGGTTACTGTTTAATACTTTTTGAGGTGCCTGAATTTAATTCAGTGTAAACTGTGATAGAATCGAAAGTCTTCATTTACAGATATTGTAAATCTATCAATCCACATATATTTTAAATTATAAAATTTATACATGTTATTATATATGTAAAAATTTTATGTATTGCACAATATATGATTTATATGTAATTAATAATACATTTATAATTTAATTACTTAGATAAACCTGTGGAACAATGTTGACAAAGAAAAAAAGTAGCTTAATTCTTTGGAAGGACTAAATTAAATTGGGTAGGTAAAATCACTGCGATTTTAAGTTTGAACATTTAACTCTAAATTACTGGATATATCATAAAAATGTAGATTGAAGCCAGGCATGGGGCATGAGCCTGTAGTCTCAGCTACTCAGGAGACGGAGGCAACAGGATTGTTTGTGTCCAAGAATTTGAGGGTGTTGTGAGCTGTCATCTCCAACCTGGGTGATGGAGGAAGATCCCATCTCTAAAAAAAATAAAATAAAACAGATTGAGTCATCTCTCAGTTTTACAATATAAGTACATTGACTTTTTATTAATGAATACCTGGGCTTATTAAAGTGATGCCTTATGAGTGTGGTTTATGAAACATAAAAAGATAGTCATCACTTTCGTGCTAAATGAGAGAACTTGCCTCACGTGAAAATGTTGGGAAAATTAGAAAATGGTACTTTTATGTGTTTTTAAAATAACATTTTTGTTTTAATGTATCTTTATGTTTCCCTTTTTAATTACAGTTGATCGGTGAACATTACAGGGGTTAGGGATCCTCACACCCCGATGTAGTTGAAAATTTGGGTATAACTTTTGACTCCTCAAAAGCTTAAGTACTGATAGCGTACTGTTAACCAGAAGTCTTACTGATAACATAAACAGTTAATTAACATATATTTTGTATATTCATCTATACTATTTTCTTACTATAAAGTATACTTGAGGCTGGGTGCAGTGGCTCATGCCTGTAATCTCGGCACTTTGGGAGGCCGAGGCGGGCAGATCTCCTGAGGTTGGGAGTTCAAGACCAGCCTGACCAACATGGAGATACCCTGTCTCTACTAAAAATACAAAATTAACTGGGTGTGGTGGCACATGCCTGTAATCCCAACTACTTGGGAGGCTGAGGCAGGAGTATTGCCTGAACCCGGGAGGTGGAGGTTGCAGTGAGCCGAGATTGCGCCACTGCACTCCAGCCTGGGCAACAAGAGCTAAACTCTGTCTCAAAATAAATAAATAAATAAATAAATAAATAAATAAATAAATAAATACAAAAGTTTACTTGAGAAGAGAAAATGTTATTAAGAAAATTGTATGAGAAAATATTCCACTGCTCATTCAGTAAAAGTGGATACTCATAAAAGCCTTTATCTTAATTGCCTTCAAGTTGAGTGAGCCAAAGAGGAGGAGGAAGAGGAGGAATTGGTCTTGTCGCCTCAGGGGTGGGAGAGGTGAAAGCAGAGGCATGAGGGGCAGGCACACTCGGTGTAAGTTTTATTGAATAAAATTCACATGGAAGTGAACCTGTACAATTCCAATCTGTGTTGTTCAAGAGTCAACTGTAACGTTTTTAATCTATCAACTACCAATTCCAAAGATATCAAGTAGGATGGCTTCTACTGCAATAGTATTAGTCTTCTTATAAAAGTGAGAAAACCATGGTCAGGGAGGTATACATATAAATTCCTTACAGCCACATAAAAGGTAAATCTCAGGATTGAAGCAGCTGTATCTTACTCCAAAGGATTTGATTTTAACTATTTTGTTATAATGTCTCCTGTGATGGAGAATTAGAAACTTGAAAGCAGTAAGTATCCACAGTAAAAATTTGTAAGTAAGATTTTTCTCTGTTTTATTGAAAATGAATGTGCAGCTTCCTTAGTCCAACTGGCCAGCCCTTCTTGTGCTTTCAGAGACCCTTTCTAGACCAGTGTTACAATTTGGAGATCCACACAATAATAGTTCAAGGACCTGTTTTCTGTTTCTGAGTTTTTAAAATATAGAACAGCATATGGTTACCAAACCTAACCTATCTAAAACAGCAAATGTATTTGCTTCTAACTGGGGATCTATTAGGTTAGTGTGGTAATATGTTTATTTGAGGATTAAAAAAAAAGTTGTACAATATCACTCAGTCTTTTAACTTCAGATTATTTCAGTTTAAAAATTCTAAGTATTTCAAAACATGGGAGAACAATAAACTGTAGGTCACAGACTACTTGAGATTAACTGACTAATATTTGGGAAGCATCTAAATAACACAGTTTCTTACATACTATAGGGGCCCAGAGAAGACTCTGTTTTTCCTTCCCCCACTTCTGATGATTAAAAATCACTTGACCCTCACTTACTGTTTTCCTCCCTGCTCTGGGTTTTAAGACCTTTTAGAACAGTGACCCTCAACTGGGCATGAGTGGGAGGGGAATGTGAGGCGGGAGGTGGGTGTGGTTGAAAAAGTCTTCACTACTATTCAGATTTTACCTCTGCATGGGCACCCATTTCAGTAAGAATCCATTCTATGATATTATTTCAGAGGTGAAGGAAAAGCTACCCTTCCTTCAAAATAGCTTGGTCTTACATTGCACATTTAACTGAGAGCACAATGACTGACTATCCCTTGTTCTCCAGTAATATAGTGATCAAACTCCACCCTGGAGTCAGGATCCCCGAGTTTATAGTGAGTCTGAGTCAACACCAAGGATAAAAGCTGACCTTTTCGTCAGTGCTTTGTGATCTTTATCTGTAATGTGAAAATTGTAACACCAATGTTGCAAGATTTTTGAGAGAATTAAAAGATTATATGCACATGACCTCTAGCAACCATGATGCCTAGTAGGTAATAGGAGTTGAATAAAAGGTAATTATTATCATTAGGCATATTAACTGATGCAGTGTATTGTTTGCTTTATTAAAGATTCTGCATACTCAGTGCTACAGAATTTATAAAGGCAGAGCCAGTCACAAGAAATGTTGGGAGGTGTTTTGTTTTGTTTTGTTTGTTTTTTGTTTTTCTGACTGTCCTCTTATCTTCAAAACATCATGGCACTGCTGCCTGGATTTGCTGGTTTGAATAGGCCACATTTCAGCGAATCTTTCCATTGTCAGGTCATGGCAAATAATAAGTCTCACCTTTTCCTTCTGAAAGTACAGTCCCTCTTCATTCATCTGAAGTTAATTCTTTTCTTTTTTGTATCATGCTTATTTTGCAAACATGAACAATCTTGTCACTACTGTGTATATGCAAATAAAGTGAAATGATAAATTGCTTAAGTGTCTCCGTTTTTCTATCTGTAGAATAGGGGTCGTAATCCCTTCCTGTTGTACTTTTCCAGACAGTTGAGAAAATAAAAACATGTGATGTAGAAAAAAGCGCATCAGTATTCTCGTAAATAGAAAATTAAGCCATTTAGACTATCTGCAGGAAGTTTGATAAGTAGACTTCCAGAGAAGAAGTGGCAAAGAATTCTTTAATTGTTCATTCCCTAAGAAAAAGCTGTCTCTCTCAATCTTTTAATACCTCCCTTTGTCCTTCTTTCCCTCACTGTCTATCTGCCTCTGTTCTGTGTGCCTAGATCCTGTTTATATTTTCTCTCCTCAACTCTTTACATAATGACTATTTTCATGTCTGCATGTAAATTTTTTTCATATCTAGCCAAGCGCCAAAATAACATTATGTTTGATATAGAAATTAATTTTTTAATTAAATCAATTAATGAGAACAGCTAGAGAAATGTAGATTTTAGTTCACATGAAACTGGAGGGTACTGGCTGCACTGTAATTAATATACTAATAGTTTGTCAGGCTCGGTCATCATCTTGGTCAGGGGATCACTCCTGTAATTTCTTCCTAATTTTTTTTAAAATAAAGCCAATTATTTCCATATGAGCTAGGTATGCACTTCCATACCTGTTTGATAAGATTGATCACATTAAACATTTCTCACAGGAAAATGGGTCTATGTTTTATGTTTGATTTTAACTTTCACTTTGCAGAAACTAAGTTCAGTGTGCCATGCTGGTCCGGTGAAAGCATATGCAGTAATTTCATTGTAACCAATTTTCACTTTAGATAGTGACCAGGAGGTGTTCGAACTGGGTTATGAGTTTGAGAGGTTTTGAGCGTGGTTCTTCCTTCTTTCCCTAGGCTGGATAGAGTACTATGGCAGGGTGTTGGATGGTTTTCCAAAGCAGGATAACTTCCAGGAAGGAAGCAACACAGATGTCTGAAGTTCAGTGGTATAATGCACTTTTATTACTCCTCTATTCCTGGCCTACAAATCTGCAGAAAAGACATATGAGGGCCTCAATACTCTCCAGGAAATAGCATCTTTTTTTTCTTTTTTCTTTCTTTCTTTTTTTTTTTTTTTTTTTTTGAGATGGAGTCTCACTCTGTCGCCCAGGCTGGAGTGCAGTGGTATGATCTTGGCTCCCTGCAACCTCTGTCTCCCAGGTTCAAGTGATTCTCCTGCCTCGGCCTCCTGTGTAGCTGGGATTACAGGTGTATACCACCACACCCAGTTACTTCGTTATTTTTAGGAGAGATGGGGTTTCGCCATGTTGGCCAGGCTTGTCTCAAACTCCTGACCTCAGGTGGTCTGCCTGCCTCGGCCTTCCAAAGTGCTGGGATTACAGGCGTTTGAGTCAACGTGCCTGGCTGAAAATAGCATCTTCATCCACTTTGATCTAAGCTTGACATCTATTCTGTTTATGGTGTTGTCAGAGATTTGTGGAACTGGGATCATGAGTTCGTCCATTTCAACCGTTGATTATTTTACTAATGGCTATGAGAGTGCTATGACGTTCAGAGCAGGTCTTTTCACATTTGATGGATAATTTCGGGAGCAGGGAAGATAGACCTTATTTCCTTGCTTAGAGTTTCATTTCCAAACATGGACTTTAGATATAGGACTGCCAGTTTTAGCAAAATAAAAATATGGGACATGCAGCTAAGTCTGAATTTTAGCTAGACAATAAATACTTTAAAAATATTAGTATGTCCAATATGTCTTGTTGTTTTTACTGCTTATCTGAAATTCAATTTTGACTATACATCTTCTATTTTTTTTTTTTGGCAACTTTATTTAGATAGCATTTTCCGTAATGAAGTGTCTTACGCTTATTTCTCCATATATTTCCACTCACATTAAGTAAAGGAATAGAAACTAACTAGAATAAAATTTACGTATGAAATATCATGGGAAAAAATACAAAATTAATATAATAATTTATATTAAATTAATAGAAAATCAAATAAAGCCCTTTTTCTAAATGCCAGAATCATATAAAATTTGTATTAGGCTATGTTTACTTTATATGATTAAACAAAATGGTTTAGCAAATGACATTTCATAAACAAAAGCCAGTTTATAACATTAGCATAAACTTTAGAGGATTAAAAATTTGTTACAGTGTCTAAGCCATATTTCTGATTAGTTTCTGTGATAATCTAAGTGGTTTTTGCATTAGTTACCACAGAGTATTTTTTGGTGCAAGTTCTGGAGGGAAAGTATGCTAAGAAATGAACATTCTGATTAACGGAATTTCACTCTTCAATTCATAGAAAGCATCATTTGTTTTTCACGTGATCTGTTGCTATCAGTTCCTTTCAAATCTTTGTTAGCTTTTTAAACATCTGTTGCTATAAGAAGACAAATCTTATACACATTACTTGTGCTGTGTGTTTGCCCTAGAGTCAAGTGAATGTTTTATATGGCGCCTAGAGATCTGTGATAACAGCTCCCTGGCTGTGTTCCTGCACATCACCATCTAACCCTTTCCCCTATCCTGATGTCTTCCTTCCTGACCATCCTAACCATCCTCAGCTCAGTGGCTCTCCGCATTTCCTGTTTTGCTCAGACCCTCACCGGTGCCCAGCACTCCAGCCAGGTCTTCTCCCTATGTTCATCAACCACCACCCCCCGTCCGCCCCACTGCACCAATTCCTTCCTAGTTTTGCAGCCTGAGCCCTGAGCAGAGAATAACAAACCTGGAAACTTTCATAGTGTCACCCAAAGTCACACCGCACACACATGTGCTTGGCCACGTATTCACACATAATGAATTTTTTTTTAATTTAATGAGGGAATTGTTATGTAAGTTTGGCACCATTTCTTTTGTTTTACATGGAGGGACATTAGCACTTAAATATTAAGAGGTTATTTTTGGCCGGGCGCGGTGGCTCACACCTATAATCCCAGCACTTTGGGAGGCCAAGGCAGGCAGATTACCTGAGGTCAGGAGCTGGAGAGCAGTGTGACCAATATGGTGAAACCTCACCTCTACTAAAAAAAACAAAAATTAGCCAAGCTTAGTGGCACGCACCTATAATCCCAGCTACTCAGGAGGCTGAGACAGGAGAATCTCTTGAACCCTGGAGATGGGGGTTGCAGTGAGCCGAGATCGCACCATTGCACTCCAGACTGGGCAACAAGAGAGAAACTCTGTCTCAAAAAAAAAACAAAAACAAAACAAAAAACAAAGAGGTTATTTTCAAAGTTGCATAGTCACAAGTCAAGGCAGGAACCCAAGTCCTGCCATCAAATCAAAGTTTTGAGACTTAAGTTCCTCCTCTGTGTTATAGGATCATATGGTCCCAGAATTAAACTAGAACTTAAAATACCTAGCTGAAGTGCTTATAGTTATCAGAAAATGTTTGTTTCTTCCCTGCAATTTTCACTAAAGTGAAGAAGACATGTGAGAGACAGTTTGTGAGACCTAATTCTGGTTGAGGCTAAGAATTCCATTCATTTTCCAGTCACTGACAAATTGATTTAACTCTTTTGCTCTTGGACATGATTCTTTGTCACACAAGAATGTTCTGTGATTATATGATTCTATAATCTTTTCAGTTTAAAATTTGACTTAATTATTAGCATATAGCAAGTCAAGAATTTTCTGGTTTTTTTTTTTTTTTTGCAAGTCAAGAATTTTCAAATGAATAAATGCATGAGTAAATGGTGGTATCCGTGCGTTATTATAAATAATACAAAATATATTATTTTGCAGTTGTTTAATGACACATTTGAGAGTGACATAGGTGTTTTCTTGTTTCTGTGGATATTTTAAGTAATTGGATTTTTAAAAATTGTCCCACATCCTAAGTTACATTTTTTACAGAGTTGCAGCACAATACTTCCCTTTGACCCTCATTTGAGCCTCTGGCTTTCTTCAGCCTTCTTAAGCTCTTTCCTCTCTCTCTTTATTCCTCTATTCAAAGCGTAGTATGTATTTTGTAAAGATTTTGTAATCTTGCCTACTAATAAAGTTTAAATTCCCCTGCAGGGGAGTTAAGGAACTTTATAAGCTGCTTCCAGTACGCCAACATAAACTCCTATCAGGCTATCCCTTCATCTCCTGAGTCCACCATTTCCTGGTCCCTACATGTACACCACTACTCTATATTTCACTCACGGTGGGGCTCCATGCACCAACGTAGCACGTGAGCAGTGGTGTGTAGTGGAAGGCAAGAGTCCGTAAGCGCAGGCTTTGGAATGAGACAATCAGAGCTCAGATGTAGCTGTGTCATTTTGTAGCTACACGGCTATCTCTGTCTGTATAAACCTCACTTGTTTTACCTATAACTAAGATAACAATAACACAGCATAGAGCTCCTAAAGGATTAAATGATATAACATAATTTAAATTATGTTATGAAGTGTTTGGTACAGGGAAGGCAACAAGTGTAAGCTATTGTGATACAATAAAGATGGACATGAAAGTTTTTGCTTATTTTGGTTTTTCTGTCGAAAAAGTTTTGAATTACTTTAATTTCTGGCAAAATTGCGTAATATTCTTTAAGATCTGCTAACCTTTATATTCACATTAAAATGTAATTAATAATGATTGTTGCATGTCACTCTCTTATTTCTTAACTGACACTGTATCTTTTCCTATTCCGACTTTTCTCTAGATTTACACTTTAAAAAGGTCATACGCAATCGAAGTGAAGGGAATTTGTCAGTCATTTACTCCAATACCCTCATCTAATAATTAACAAAACTGAAGTTCAAACTCATTGATAACTAACATATTTTTGTGAAATTGTTTGTATAATGTCTACCTTTGTAGTAGTCTGTGAATTTCCAAAAAGTAGAAAACTATGTCTTTCTGATTGGCTTAGTATCAACAATGATTGATATAGGGTGAACTCTCAGTGATGAATACTTCTGGAATAAGAGAATGTTGTGGAACTACTTCTGGCCAGACTTCTTAATTGTAGGCTGGTGCTTTTTGTGTTATACTACGTTTCTTTTCACTCAAACCTCATCTTGTTTTGCAGATTCACTTATTAAAAATCTTTCTTGAAAGTGTTTGTACATCCTGGAGTGGCCCACATAAAACTGATGTTTATAAGATCCAGGAACTCTCCTGGTTGTATAATGTGATTACCTGTTTTTGGAGTTCTAATGATGCATACCCCTAGAGACAGACCCAGGAAAAAGTAAAGCTGAAGCAATAACTTATTTATGTATTTATTTACTTACTTTTTCCTGACTAAGACGATCTAGACATGTGGATCTTCTATCCTTGGCATCAAATTCGGGGCTCCTTTCTTGTGTCTAACAATTAATTGCTTCAAGCTTAATTTCACAGTAGTGCCAATTTTATGTCAACCTTGGCTGTCTACAGACACTGTCATTCTTGTTGCTTATTTCTACTCTATAATAACCCAAAGAGAAGCAGAAAAGTTTATAGGACTTGTGTTTTATACATGAGGGAACTAAGGCTTCGTCTGAATTCAGATACCTTCTCTGCCATCATACTGTTTTTACACTGTGCAGTTTTGTTTCCCTTCGCTGGGTTGGGGCTGCATTAGAACTATGGCTGAGCTAAGAATGTGGTGGCTCCCACTTGTAATCCCAGCACTTTGGGAGGCTAAGGCTTATGGATAGCTTGATGTCAGGAGTTCAAGACCAGCATGGGCAACATAGTGAAATCCTGTCTCTACTAAAATTAAAAAACTAACTGGGTGTGATGGTGCATGCCTATAGTCTCACCTACTTGGGAGGCTGAGACAGGAGAATTGCTTGAATTGAATTGCCTCTGGGAGGCAGAGGTTGCAATGAGCCAAGATTGTGCCACTGTATTCCAGCCTGGGCAACAGAACAAAACTCTGTCTCAAAAATAAAATAAATACATAAACAAGGAATCTGGGCCTCAGTTTGGTCATCTGGAGAATGGGCCAGATGATCTCTAAGGTTCTTACCATTAATAAGTCTCTTCCAAAAATACAAAAAATTATCTGGGTGTGGTGGCACACACCTGTGGTCCTAGCTACTCTGGAGGCTGAGGTGGGAGGATGGCTTGAGCCCAGGAAGCGGGTGCTGTAGTGAGCAAAGATCATGCCACTGCACTGCAGCCTAGCCAACACAGCAAGACTCTGTCTCAAAAATAAATAAATAAATAAATAATATGGCTGAGATATTTTACAGCAGTGAGAGAAATCTAACCATTCTCCCCATAAGTTCTAGCAAAGTTCCTAGAGCAGCCTCGGGCTATAGGACCATTGAATTCCTGTGCTGAAGTACTCCCCAACCCACCCTCATGGAGTCCTGAATTTGAACAGCTGGCTAGTTCAAAGTATGGTTTAGGGCTGCAGGGTCTGTGTTTAGTAATTAGCACTTGAACCTAGCAATAACCTTCAATGAGTCTCTCATTTTCCTGCTCTGGGGAGAGAAAAAATCAACAAATACAGACTGAGTGTGCTCGAGTGTCAGACTGTCAGGTTTGGATCACTTGTTGGGTGTATGGAATTAAACAAGTTCTTTAATTTCTCTGAACTTCAGGTGCTTCATCTGCAAAGCAGCGTCAACCTCAAAGTTTCTTGGAGAGGGTAAAAGAAATTATCAATGTAATAGTACAGGGCCTGACTCATAGGAGTGCTCCACAAATATTAGCTCCGAATCATCATTATTATTCATTACTTTGTGAAAATCAAGTTACAGTTTCATCTCATCTGAGTTGATCACATACATATTTTTCTTTATTTTTTTAAAAAAACAAATTTCTTTACAAACATGAAATAAATGGGTGGAATTTACTTTCTTCATTTATAATTAGATGATTTCAGTTAATTTGATTTTCAGTAAAAGCATCTTTATCGGTTTTGACCATGTTGGAAACTGAACACAGTTCATCTGGCATTACTGGCATCACATTGGAAATGTATATAACCTTATGTTGAAAGTACAATTACAAGTGTAATTCTCTCTTGACGTTTGCTTGAAATTCATCTCTTTTGGGTTATACATTAATAATGAAGGGTGGAAATTTGCTGTAAGCATTTACATTTGATTTAGACACAGGTTAATATTGTTTGCCTGTAATATATTTAACGTTCCAAAACTGCTGTCTGATTTATCTTATGTATCTTAAAACTCACAGCTATTAATTCTTCTCATTTTTCCACTAAAGCTAGCATACTGCAAAGCAAAATAGTAATATATTCTATAAGTTGTAGAATTTCTTAAGATTTATCTCTACCATTGGATGAGGCATCCTAGGCCCTTCTCCTCAAGGAAGTGGAAAATATTCTATGCCAGTAGTTGTCAGTAAAAAAGGATATCTGTCGCTAAAGTTTATTTCATATGAATATTAATATTCCTTATATGGCCATCATTTTCAGTGTTTCATTTTCCAAATGCACTTTCTAAAATCATGTAAAATTATGGTCCATTACTAACCACTAATGGATAATTTTATGACTGAATTCTGCACCAAAAATGATTATTTGCTATGTAAGGACAGATTTGCAAAACAAGATGTGGTAGCATTTAAATGGCCACTTATTTTTAGTAGAAGACTGCCCTGACTGTGGCCTAAAACTTAGATTTCCATTTCATGGCATCATTATCTTCAGACTCAGATGGGCGTCTCTTGCACTTAAGGAGCATGAGGAAAACCAATTTGATTAAAATAAGCTGTTTCGTATCGTTAGGAAATTTGGAGATGGAAAAATCATGATTTGTGTAGTAAATGTATGATCTGAAGCCACATTCATCCTCCGAGGTAATTAGCAATTCTGTATTTTCAGGAACCAGGAAGGCAACAGATTTTTCCAAGGGAGGCTCTTTTTGTAGAAAATTGTGGGTATAGTACTTGATGGTCAAACTGAACAAAGTAAACTGTTTGATTTATGGTATGAATATTATAAGAATTATTCTGTAGTTCATTTGTTCCCATCAATTCATGAAATCAATCTTTTAAGCATATTTTGCAATCAAAATTTCTAAAAGAAACCTAAGGATATTATAATAACATCCCACTTCTTTCTATATTATTTTCATGCAATATACTGCATATCTAGATCCATTAAAGCAATTTTAAAAATTTCTTCTATTGATATCGCTACAATCTATTTCAAACATTGGTACCTGAAGATAATTATGAAGTCAGCAATGATTCATGGAAACAGAATTTAAATAGTGCTGAAAGCATAAATAGTACCCAAGGAGATTTGGATCTTTTTTAAAAAAATTTAAGATCTAGGATTTACCTATACTTAAATAAACTTCAAGTATTTATTTTTTAACTAATCTCCACTCAAAGCGCCTTCAAATACTGTTTCCACATTGTTTAAAGTGTAAATGAATAGGATAATGAAAATAACTATTAAATAAAATAGAGGTTAAATGACCTGCCTGCAGCCACAGAGTTAGCTCACAGCTATGCCAAGAATCAGATTTAGATTTTCTGGTTTGCCCGTGTTCTTTTCACTGCTTTTGTTAAAGAAGTCAAGGTCTTAAGATAACTGACTTCAATACATAGTTCAGTATCTTTGTCAGCAGAAAATACACTTCATGCCATTGTGGTGTTTAGATAAAATATACAAAATATAAATGCTAATGAGATGCCCAGTATGTGACAATGAACCGCAAAAAGCAATATAATGCGACAAATATTTATTAAAAAGCTAATTCTGTCAATATAAATATTTCTGAGGAGAGTATTCTTTTCACCTTCAGAAAGCCATATAATACCAGTAATTAATGAGCGGTGAAGACAGTCAATGGTAAATAGTTTCAGATTTTTAAAAACTAATTTAGTAATTGGCAATATATTCGGGAACATTATTAAGTTGGTTTTTTTTGCATCACAAAGATTGAGTTCTGCTATTTCTGTTGACAGAACATGTGCTAAATGATAACACTGATAAATAAGGGTAAGTTAGGTAATTTTTAGAAGTGTGGTTCTAGGAAGAAAACTTCCTAAATGATGGAAGAAAAAAATAAATTAGATATTTTTCTGTACAATTTAGAAACAGATGAACCGTAGATTACAAAGTATTACTTCGTGATCTCTAGAACAAGGCTATGACATGAGGAATTTAAGAAGCTACCCTTACATACATTGTATCAGGCTCTTACCCCTCCCTCCAGGACCTTGTGCTGCCTGTTCTATTGCCTGAAATATTTATCTGACCCAAAGAAGATTGGGTCTTAGATGTCAGGTTCTCCAAGAATCCTCCCCAGACTGCTGGTGTCCGTGGGAAGGATGGTCCAGTGTGCCCCTTAGAGTCTGTACTTTGTCAGCCTTTGTCACACACAATATAATCAACACATCGAATGCAATGGCCTGTTTATTTCGCTGGAGAGTCAACTTCCCAAGAATAGGAACTGGGTGTCCAATGGTCTAGCTGTGTTTCACCCATAGTAAGTAATCAACTCTGATTGAAGGAAGGGATACTCAAGTTATCTAGCCCTTGTGCAAGTCCGTATAGCTTAGAGTCACAGGCTGTCTTTTGAAGCTCTTTACTACACTTTATTTCACTCAGATGACGGACAAGGAAACTGAGACTCAGGCAGGCTAAGAGGTCACACACCATAAATGACAGAGTGAGGAAATCGAGCCCATTCTCTTTCCTCGCTTATTCTTTCATTCAACAGATTTATGCTGAGCATCCTCTAGGTATCAGACATTATGTCAAAGCTGAGAATCCAAAGATAAATAGGTTAAGATTTCCTGAAGCTCCCTGCCTAGTCAGAGATAGACTGTAAACAGTAATTATAATTCAATATGATAAGGGCTTTGACAGAACCATGTACTCTGTGCTGTGGAATTTCTAAAGAAGGAATCAATGTCTGTGCATATTAAATCACTCCATTTTATTTTAATATTCTTTTAATACTCTTTTATGTCTGACTGTTTAGTATATAACTACCATCATTTAGAAGAAGGTAGGCAAAGGCCTGTTCAAATTAATGAAAGTTTAAATATTGCAATATTATTTCTAAACTAATTAGTTTTCATGATTGTTCAAATTGTACATTAATTTGAATATCAAACAGAAGTCTATATAAAGCCTAATCCACAATAGTTTTAAGTGTATTGCTTAGAAAAATTAGTATTGTCATTTATATAACTTGGAATCCAAAGAAGATTCTCAGAAGAGAATGATCATAAGCACATTACCAGAATAGATGAGCGAAGAACTGGGGTAGGAGTACAATATGGCATGAAGATGGCTTAGGGTGAATCAGGAACTAGCAACACCCTTAGAGAAAGCAGCTGTGTGCCTGAGTTTTGATCAGAAGTTCATCTGCTGTTTTAAAAAATCTTTTAAAGAATAACTGGTTGCCTGGATGAATAGATTTATTTTACTTCTCATAGTTTTTAAATTATTCTTCAGACAAAAGAAAAGAGCCATGGCAGATTATGGCATTTAATAATGGCAATTCAAAATATTTTATCAAGTGGATTTAAAAAAAGTAAATGTCAATAAACAACATAATTTTATTTGCATTTCTTAATAATCCCCAAGCCATTCAAACTGAGAGCAATGACAAACTCATAAAAAACAAGTCATGAACCTACCAGGAAATTTGAGGAGGGAATCTCGCTTTATCAATCTATGTATCTCCAGTGTTAAGCACAATGGCTTATCTCATACATGGTTGAAAGGCTTCAACCACAAAAAGAAGAATCCCAGTTGAAGACTTCATTTTTTTTTGTTTTTGTTTTTTTGAGATGGAGTCTCTGTCGCCTGGGCTGGAGTGCAGTGGCATGATCTTGGCTCACTGTAACCTCCAGCTCCCAGGTTCATGGGCTTCCCCTGCCTCAGACCCCCGAGTAGCTGGGATTACAGGCGCTGGGATTATAGGCAGGTGCCACCACGTCCAGCTAATTTTTGTGTGTTCCATAGAGACGGGGTTTGGCCATGCTGGCCAGACTGGTCTCTAACTCCTGACCTCAAGTGATCCGCCCGCCTCAGCCTCTCAAAGTGCCGGGATTATAGGCATGAACCAACATGCCCGGCCTAAGACTTCATTCTTTAAAAATAAGTAAACAAACCAAAAGTTGAATAGACATAAACCAAATAAGTATAAAAGAAAACTCTGCTTTAAAAGCCTAATTCCAAAAAACCTATGAGCCGCAAGTCATCAGTGATTAAAAGCTAGGAGGCACACTGGGTGTTTAAAAGTAGTACCTGTCCCCTTCTAAAGCAGCCAAACCAGTGAAGATGGGTAGAAGCCAATAAGGGGGCATTCACCCCTTTCAGGCATCTAAGGAATGCACATTCAACACATTCCAAGTGCACCTCCCCCGCTGCTGGCTGCTCAGGCCATGGACTTCCACCTCTAGCCACATTGCACAAACATCAGGAGGAAAACAAAAGAGAGGCCTTTCTGGATTTGTCACATTGCTTCACACTGGTGCCCCCTTCTCTTGTAATCAAGATAAAGAAAGTTGTGGCCAGGCGCGATGGCTCACGCCTGTAATCCCAGCACTTGGGAGGCCGAGGCGGTGTATCACCAGAGACCAGGAATTCGGGACCAGCTTGACCAACATGGTGAAACCGTGTCTCGCCTAAAAATACAAAATTAACTGGGCGTGGTGGTGCACGCCTGTAATCCCAGCTACTCAGGAGGCTGAGGCAGGAGAATCGCATGAACCTGGGAGCTGGAGGTTGCAGTGAGCAGAGATCACACCACTGTACTCCTGCTTGGGCAACAAGAGCAAAACTCCATCTCAAAAAACAAACAAACAAAATAAAATGTTACAAACCCATTGTGAAAAGGGGAAATGTGTGAACCCAAAAGTTCTGAAAAAGGAAGTGGATGGGGCAGCAGGAACAGGTGAAGTAGCCCATGTAGAAAAATTCCAGAATTTGCTAGATATTTTTTCTTCTTCTGGTCACTATTTAGAACTCTTTGCTTAAATTCTCAGTTCCAATGTATTGTGCATATATTGTCTCAGCTCAAGAATGGAGAAGAAGGTGTTTAACTCTAGATTAGACTACCCAACCTGTGGTTTAGTAGGGTGAACAAAGTTCATAAACAGAAAGCCCTGTCCTTACCAGTGTTCATCAACCATCTGCTTGCTGCGTCCAAATCAAGCCAGTCAGGAAACTCATCCCACCCTTGATAACCAGAAGCAGTAATTCAGCGAAGTGGACTAATTGTACTATGTCACTCGTTTTTACTATATAGATATCTGTGAAGATCTCTCCAGAACTTCATATATATGTAAGTGACTTGCTCCCAATTCTTTTACATTGTATCAGTATCAGCTGTGTTTTGCTAGGAGGCTGAGGCAGGAGAATGGCGTAAACCCAGGAGGCGGAGCTTGCAGTGAGCTGAGATCCGGCCACTGCACCCCAGCCTGGGCAACAGAGCGAGACTCCGTCTCAAAAAAAAAAAAAAAAAAAAAGAGCCTCACATAACTAAAATTTCTACTGTAATAAAGCAAGTTAATTGTAGTGAAGTCCAATTATCTATTTACTGTGATTTCATTATAAATCTTGTGGGCTTTTTTTTTCTTACATTGTCCTTATGTACTAACACCTCTTGCAAGGCATATTTGATCACAGTTTCATCAGATAGGCATACTGCTTCAATGTTGTTTGAGAAAAATCTTTATCTTTCAGCTTCATATTCTAGGAGGAATCAAATGTAACATTTACTTTTCATTTTGATCGCATATTAACTTGAGGTCATAATCTTGCTTTTAACAATCCATCTCTTCTAAATTATAGACATAGAAGGTATGGAAGTATGTGTTTGCCACAGAACAAACCCTGGATATATTTCCGTCTTGCTTATAAAACTCGTCTTTATGTAAATATTTAAATAAAATATTTTTGGATAAATGGTTTTTGTCATTGCCTATTGTCATTTTCTATTAAAAGTGAATTTTATACTTAATTGACTCTGATTCTTAAAGCATGAAATTCTAGTCCATTCTTCATATGATATAGGGTTAGTAAAACAAGTTAGTTTCATGGGATCAAAAGCTACAAACAGGCTGGGCATGCTGTCTCATGCCTGTAATCAATCCCTGCACTTTGGGAGGTCAAGGCAGGAGGATCCCTTGAGGCCAGAAATTTGAGACCAGGCAGAGATCCCCTCCACGGGCGAAAGTGCCTCCCAATCGCGCCTGCGTGGGGCTCGGGATGCTGGGCGTCCTTGGTTCAGGCCCACAGGGGCCAGCCCAAAGCAGCAGGAAGGCTTGAAAGGGGAGGTCAAGGCACCTGTGTGGTGTGGGAGGAAAAAAAAAGTGCAACAGAGGTCCCCCCAATGGGCGAAAGTGCCTCCCAACTGCACATGCGTGGGGCCCAGGCTGTGCAACATAGCAAGATCCCTGTCTCTATAAAGAAAAAAAAAAGTCAAGTGAAAATATCTAGAAACATGCTTTCCCCAAAATGTGTCTATTTCCTTATGCCATTCTGCCAATTAAAAATTGTCAGTTCCTGGATGTTACTTGGATGGTGTTTTCCTAATACTAAAGCTACTTATTCTAGGCATTTGTGAGTTTTATCATTCTCAGGAAGAATAAATTAAGTGTCTTGCCTTTACTAATAATCTATAGAAGATATAATACATTACAAAATGAGATCTGCAAAGAGAATTTATCTATGTCTGTAGGTTAGTGGAGGGACATCAAGAGTTAGGAGGGAGTGTATCTGCAACATTCTGAGTAAGATTTTGATTTAAAACCAATGTGGCTTGTTAGTCTGATATGCCCCCTCTATACCACTCAAGATGGTGCCTACTCCTTACCACTCATACTTACCTTTACCCATTTTTAATTAACTTTCTACCCTCAAGTTCTTCTTGTGGGGTATGTGTGGAATGTGATGGCCTTTAAAAAAATAATTTGGGGAACAAGTGTGAAAAAATATATATGAAAAATGTTTTAACTGTTCTAAGTATTATAATTTAAACATCAAAAGAGTTACTGTATATGTTCAAGATTGAAAGTTAAAAAGTGAATATAAAATTCTAAATAATAACTATTTCAACCTGAACCTAAAACTGTGCCTGTGGAACAGTGCATAAAATATTAAATAGAATTAGGAAAGAGTTACTTGAGTAGTGAATTGCCTCCTGCATTGTCAGCCTGTGATATCTATGGCCAAATATTTTGTAGCCTAGATTCATAAAATGGATATTTAAAAAAATCTTAACACTTTTCATCAAACAGAACGGTTTGGTTTTAATTTGATTATAGATCAAATGTTAATTTGATTATAGATCCAATTTTAATTTGATTATAGATTCTACTTAATCATTGCTTTAGGTTCTTAAATTTCTTTTATAGAATATAGATGACGAGATTTTTAGGGTTTCCTTTTAGATGGTTCTGAGGTTTCTGTCCACGTTTAATACTGTGCGTTTATAACTTGATGATATTCTTTTGTCACTTGCCTGAAAGCAGGTTTGTTATTTTTCTTTTTCTCAAGGAAAGCTTTAGAAAGAGAATCTAGATCTTTTAAATTTGAAAGGCATTCATGATATCCAGTTACTTCCTCTAATGATTGACTGCTGTTGTGAAACCTAACGTTAATATTTAAGAAGTGGAAAATTATGGATTGTATTGTAAAATAGTCAATTAAAGGAAAAATTTTCTGTGTGTCGGAATCTAGCAACTTTCATTCCATAATGCTTAAATCAAGTTTAATGTGTACTTAAAAAGTCAAGTTTTACTTTGAACTATTAAGACCTAATACAAGACTCCCATGTTTTTTCAGATTTTCCCAGTCTTCAATGTTCTAAGGGATTTACTCTGAGACTACTCAAACATTAACATTTTTGATGTTCTCATTTACTCACTGGCTGTTAAAATCGCCAACCTTGTGTATCAGTACTAGGAGCTCTTACTTAAAATGATTAATTGTAATGTTTTCAACAGTGGACACTAATGTTTTTCCTTGGGGGAAAAAAATTCTTCGTTATATGTTTATGTGGTTCTCTTGCCTCTGTAGTTGACTTAGATTAATTTCTTTGCTAATTTTCTTGTTCAGTTGGATAAGAGAAAGGCTTCGGGCTTTGTATTTCCTGAAAACCAAGAAAAGTAAGTATTACACATAAGAAAATATCCCATTTTACCACTTCTTCCCTTGGCCAGTTGACACATGTGCACGTGTGCATGCATAGCAATCTTTTGCAGTGAACTGAGTTTATATATGAGGTCTGTTTTTCAGTATTGTAGAAAGATAGCTAATCTATTTGAAAATACATTGTCAGCGCCTAGTGTTCCAAAACATAGATTGAACTGAGTGTAAGAATACCGCATAGTATTGGAAGAAAAGTAATTAAAATCATTTGGAAATTGTTTTGAAGAATGCATTGCTGCAAGGTGTCATAGCCATATACACATGACACCACCATCTTATGGAATGTACAAAAAACGGGGGTCTCTTTTGCCAAATAAACATTCTTCAATTAACGCTTCACAATATGTAGTGTGAACTTTCCTAGTCTGTGTTTATCCCTCCTGAGGCTGCTACTTTTAATGCCTCAAAAACTGTTGCCTGTATATGTTCTCCTTCCGCTGGATCTTAGGATGAAGAACTGTTTACAGGTGCATTTTCTACTTGAGCCTGTCTAATAAGCTGAACTAAAACTAAACTAATACAAGAAAGCAACAAGAAAGGTCTTCTTATGATGAATTAGTTGTGCTTATATACATATAAGAGTTAGTGAGGGCCACAAGAATAAACTGGCACAATAAACTATTTGTGTTTGAACACTACTGTTAGTGTTGAACTATTTGTATTTGAATATAATAATTACTTTGAATTCCGTAATTAATATACTTATATGTGAAACATTTTCCACTCGGGATATTTAGAGTCGTGGATTTGGTGGGGAAAAAAAGTTATTTTATTTTATTGTGAGGGTTTGAATAGGCATTTTGACATTCATTATCTATTTGCAGGGAAATGACAAGTTTTCAAAATGAAACAGTCTTTGCTATCTGTCTCTTTTGAAAGACTTACTCTCATGTTGTTTATTTAATTGTTTTGTCCGCACTAATCTTGCTTTTTTGAAATAGTGCATATTCCTTTTAATTACATCTACTTATTTAAATAAAACTTTTAAATTGTGAATAGCTATGAATCACCATATCCGTATAACTAGAATATGAAAGTCTTAAAACATTAATGCGCTAATAATTAGAATATTCCTGTTTCTTGCATTTGTTATACATTAATACACATTCTGAAAAAGAGGAAATGCCTATCTTGGAAGTGGCTTAAGTTGTTTGGGGCCCTTCTTCTCAGGGACAGTCATATATTTTGGAGCAGCCAAAATTCACATCTCTTTGCCAGTGTGCAGGCCCAAAATGCCAGGTCATTATGCATTAGTAGAAGGGCATATTTTCTTCATACTGTATTAATGAATTTATTTCATGAATCTTTCTTTTCAAATGTCTGTAACTGTAATTATCTTTGCTTATATTAAATTCAGTTTCGCTGGATGACTTAGAATGCTGATATTCAAATAGTTTTTTGAAGCTCAGATTTCAGGCTTTGTTCAATTCTACTTAGAGTATTTATTGCAACTAATCATTATTCCACCTGCCTCTGAGCCACCTTTTACCTCGTAGTAGCAGAGGTGAGTCCAGTCTCAGGCAGGAAGAACAAGGATGTGTTTGGCAGGTAAACGGATTAGTGAATCTACATCAAGGGATTGAGTCAGCAGTTCATACCAACAGAGCTAGAGCAATGCTTTTTGAACTATGGGCAGCTGTCCTTCCTCTTGATGCATGCATCTTTAATCATTTCCAGCATTTTCTTTTCCGTTTATTATTTTCACCAGGGAGGAGAGAGCCTTATAATATTAGCCTGTTATGTTAGCTTTCCATAGATGTGCACATTATTTAAATCATATATAAATTAGATCCATCCTTCAATAACAATTTTAAAACTAGTAAATCATCTCCTAATAATTTTTCAAAATTTAAATTACTGTTAATTTCAGATAAGGCTGATAAGCAGTGGTTTTCTTGTTCTGCAACACTCTTAACCTGGAACTAAGCCATGTTCTCTAATAACCAGGTCTCAAGGTATATGAATTTTCTTTCAATATTGGAAACATGGTTAGTGTGACCTAAAGCTCCAACTTATTATTACATACATGGAAACCAATCTAGCTAGTTCTTTCTTATTTAAATTATATTTCCTTAGAGCCCTTTCATTGTTCCTCTTGGGGAGGACTTAGAGGTTTTCTTGGTTCTAGTCACAATCAGAAAATACATAATGAATTTTGTACACATAAGAAGAAAGAAGTAGAGGGACATTATTGCTTGAAAACAAGGTGTAGCACATTTTTTAAAATTACTGTATTAAATAGAATCAGCATATGTTAACAAAACAACAGCTAAACTACCCCCATCTAAACTTCAAATGAAGACAACTGAGTAAAATGAGTAAGATGTTTTCTGACGTAATCACTGAAGTCTCAAAGGAAAAAGGGACAGTCACAAAATTACTGAGTCTGATGAATTAACTATTTAAAAGTGTGATTAAAAGCCAGTGGAAATGATAGGAATGGCAGCAACAAAGCATCCCGAATGTAGAAATAGAGGTACATTCACTGGCCAACTGGAGTAGGGTTTCTGTTATCCCAAGACTGTGTTAAGTGATTAGGAGTGAAGGCATGGTTTTCACATTATCTCAACACATCTGCTCAGTGGACGAGTAGTGGATGATACGGAGGTTGTCTGGTAATCCTAAATGGAAGAGGATATAAGCCATGAAACAGGAGAGTGAGAAAGGTGATAGAAATATGCTTGAACCTCATATGTTGTTAAGTTCTGAAGCCCTTAGGAATTTCGTCTTTTAAAATTATTATTATGTTCCTTTGTTATTTCTCCTCAAGAATAGACTGTGACTTTTCTTTCTTGTCTTCATATTTTTTAAAACAGTTTCTAGCACATTTTGTACAAAATCTCTAGGAAAATTTTAGAGTTTCTTTAAATTCTTAACTCAGTGTTTTTCAAGGCAAACCATTCTGAATAAAGGAACACAAAATTTCTGACATATTTGAAGTATGTAAAAACTCTAAATTACCTGGATCCTAATGAATTATAGATGCAGTTTAGGTAGCTATTCTAAAAATTAGGAAGGTCAAATACTACCTCTTTGTTTGGAAATTCCACCTCCGTGATTTGTTCATGATAGCCTTTTTGTGAAAAGGGTTTTGACTGTAAAGAATGAATGAATGAGTAAGCAGTTTTTATTAAACAAGCTCAACTTTGTTCTATTGCTGCTGTCCCTTTGTTGTTGTAATGTATGCTTCTAATTCATGCAATACCAACATGTTTTCCTTCTCTTCAAGAAATAAGCTTTCCTAAAATATTTTCACTTCTAAACAATGTGGCGTATATATTTGAAATTTTCTTTGAGTTAATAGAGGTCTACTTTAGGGCATTATCTAGAATATTGATAAAAATCTTTTTAAATACCCTCAAAGCTGCTTGAACAGGGGATGCAGGGTAGTCAGAAATAGAACTATACCTGCTCTTTTCTTACTATTTATTGAATATTTTCTAAATATAAAGGGGGAAAGATGATATAAATATTATTCAAAAGAAATACAAAGGAGAAATGCTTGACGTGATGGATACCCTGTTTACCCTGATGTGATTTCACAGTGCATGCCTATGTCAAAATATTTCCTGTAATCCATAAATATTACACCTACTGTGTACCCACAAAGATTAAAAATGAAAAATTTTTTTCCAGGGTATATGGGCGTATACTTTCACTTTACAGTTGTAGAAGTTGGATGCCTGAGGTTTGGATAAATTACTGCTTTCACAAGTCAGATTCCTTTAAAACTGGTTGGGGTTTTTGAGAATGCATCCAGTGTATCTGCTCCTGCTCTAGTGAAGAAGTCCTCGACTGCTGCTACTTAGGACAAAATCATCATGGTACATGGAAGAAACCCGTAAAAGGACCTGTAAATATTAGATTTTTCTGACTTGTTCACTTGCCTCCTCCTCCTTCCCATCAGTGGACTTTTTTTTTTAGGGTCTATGTGCAAGCAGTTTTATTTTTTAAATATATTCATAAAAGTTGCTTTTTCAAAGGAGTCTAAAATGCCTTTCATATTTGTCATTGTTTTCTTTAAATCTAGAACTCTTTTGGAAGGGATATGTAACTTGTGATGGCATTGTTATAGTTTGGAAACTGTATTCATCTGCTTCTTCAACTTAAAATAACAGTACTTTCAGATCCTGAAAACTTAACTAGTTGTCTTTATTTATTTTTACCCCACTACACCTTATGTACCTTAATCAATAGGAGTTCAGACTTTATCCTCTTGTTTTTGCTGCATTTCACATCTTCAAAAATCAACAACTCTGTCATTGCATTCCAGACACATGAAGCCAAGTTTAAGAAACAGTCATGAATTGGGATTTTTTTTTTTTCTCCATTTAACAAAATTTACTTTAAAAGTAGCAGGTAAAATAACCCCAAATCAATCTGTTACAAGGAAATGTCATTTTATGTTTATATGGCACTTTTTGTTTTCAATGGTTTTAAAGTTGCAAAATGGACGTTCCATTCCACTGTGGTAGTGTAATGCATTTTCAAAGGAAGAAACCGAAGCCTTGAGGTGTTAAGTATGCTGTCTGCAGTTGCACAATGAACATGGCAGAGACAAAATTAGAACTCAGTTTCTAAGTTTTGTTTTCTTTCATCTGTCTCTCTTTTACATATTTAATTCTCAAATTAGAAGTGTGATGTACTTTCAAATTTAATTTAGACCCCTGAAAAATACTTTTTTTCTGTGATACATTTTTGCTTACTTTTCTGTAATCTAAGTGATTATTTTCAAAAAGTTTTAAACAGTAGTTAGAAATATGAATGAAACAGAAATGCAAAAAGAAGCCTCCAAACTGATAGACTGGATTCTGGTAAAACTAAAACACTCATGGAAGTTTTGTTATAAATTTTGTTCCAAGAACTGACCTTATTCCTCTGGAAATGACATCATGATGTATCACTAAATGGTCTACTTTATCATGAAACTTGAGACTACCACATGGGATAGAATATTTAAGTTCCTGAACTTAATGACTTAAGTTTTCTTGAACATTAAGGTATTCAGTGATTACTCTCACAGGCTTACAAGATAATGAAAAGTCTAATCTTTAGCTGAATCTTCAGTCATATAATATGTAGTCAGATAAGAAGTGAATGGACAACCAAATAGTTAAGTAATGAGCCAATGGAAAAATGAATGAATGAAACTGACAAGCAAAGGCTTTAATGGATTCATATTAGATATTATGGTTTTATGCTTGATACATTATAGAATTCAAATAAAAATGGAAAATATCTCTAGGATATCAATTATTCAGCCATGCCAAAGTTATTCAGCTGCTTTAAATCATAACCTTCTTACTTCTATGATGTTATACAAAGGAGAGAATTCAAATGGAGGAAAATGACACATGGGAAAAAGTATTCATTGTAACCCTATACATTTGATCCCCAATTTTTTTTGGAGAGGTGTGTGGGGGACGGAGTCTCACTCTGTTGCCCAGGCTGCAGTGCAGTGGCGCGATCTTGGTTCACTGCAACCTCTGCCTCCCAATTCTCAGAATTGTTCAAGCAATTCTCCTGCCTCAGCCTCCCAAGTAGCTGGGATTACAGGCGCATGCCACTATGCCCGGCTAATTTTTTTGTAGAGACGGGGTTTCCCCATATGAGCGAGAATGGTATTGATCTCCTGACCTCATGATCCACCCGCCTCCACCTCCCAAAGTGCTGGGATAACAGGCGTCAACCACTGCGCCGGCCGTGATCCCAAATTTGAAGCCCTAGAGATTCTTAACATTTGGGAATTTGTTAAGCAAATACATTCCTGGGATGAAACTTTTTACAGCTACTTAAAATATTGATTAGACCAATAGTACCATGTGATAAAAGAAAGAACAAGAGCTATGGGATCAGAATAAACTATATTTTTCTTTTTCTTTCTCTTTTTCTTTTCTTTTTTTTTTTTTTTTGAGACAGAGTCTGGCTCATAAGCTACAGGCAGGAATGCAGTGGCTTTGATCTCAGCTCACTGCAAAGTTCACCTCCGGGTTCCATCATTAAGCCTGCCCATAGCCTCGATAGCTGGGACTACAGGCACCATCCCACTCTTCCCGGCTAGTTCACTGTATTTTTAGTAGAGCCCGGGGTTTCACTGTGTTACAGCCAGGATGGTCTCAATCTCTGACCTCGTGATCCAGCCAGTCTCGGCCTCCCAAAGTGCTGGGATTACAGGCTTGAGCCACCGAGCCCGGCCAGAATAAACTATATTTGAGTCCTCTGTCACTTCCAAAATGTTCAAAGAGCAACAGGTCTGTGCTCTGCCGGAGGTTTCTTTGCAGAATCCTCCCTGACCGACATAGACTACTTATCCTATTTTGTACTGAGATTCAACACTGTACTTGCAGATAAACCAATTTAATTTTGAGAAGTAATCTGACTAAACACTTAAGAAAGGAATGAATGGAATCAAATAGGCCACGATCAAATTCTGGCCACTTACCAGTGGTACCACATTGGGTACATTACTTCTTTGAAGCTCAGATTTCTTGTCAATAAATTGCTGATAATTATACTGTTTACCCAATGGATGATAAAATGGCCTGATAGGTACTAGCACTGAGCTAGGTATGGATTTGGTATTAAGTACGTAGTAATTGTTAGCACTGTTGTTGTGTGTCTTATGCTAATCTAAAACTTTTACTCAAAAAAGATTTTAGTTGGTCATTTATGCTCAAACTATTACTTCTTAGTACACCAAACACCCTGTATAACCAAACCCCCAATCCAACTGCCGGGCCATTTTTCCTAGTAACATTTCTTGTATAAGCCAGCATTTTTGGAGTTACTAGTCATTTCCCCCAAACTGTGTGAATTCCCACCCTGAGCCTTTCCTCCTGCTCAGCCCACAGACTACGTGTTTTCTCCCTCTTCTAGATTTTCCTGTTGAACCGTCCTTTTCCTTCAAGGTTTAACTCAAGTGGAGCTTCCTGCTGGAAGACTTCTATAAAGCACTCAGTATTTACCGTCTTTTTCTCCTGTGTTTTTATAGCACTTTGTATTTGATAGAATGCTTCGCACTTTCCGTAGATCATAATTTCTATATCTGACTCTCTACCATATATTAAACTTTTTGAAGACAGAAGCTATTTCTCCCTTCATTTTTGTAATTCTTTTAACAACTTAGTAACTTGCACACAGTGGATACTTATAAAATATATGTCAAATTAAATTCAAGTGACTGAAAGCTCTAGAAATAACCTTGTGTTACCCTTCTTGACACAGATGTGCCATTTGAAGTGCCCATTTGAATATGATTTTTTAAATGTTTACGTATTGAATTTTCACGTACATAAAGTTGGCTCTAAAAGGCTGAAAGTATTGGCATACTTGACACAGAATCACTCCCTCCCCCACCACACTTCATTTTAATTTATTGCACAGATAGAAAGCTAATGGGTACAATTATATGGATATAATCTTTCCATCTGGGCTAGTTCATGAACAAAGCATATTAGGTAATTTACAAGTTCTGTCCTGGCTTGCTTAAAATAGTACCTGTAACATTTTGGGAAATTTTTACTAGCTCAAGAGAGGGAGAAATAAATGAATTGATTTACATGGTCGATTTGGAAGACTTATGGATCCTCTAGAAAGAAAATAAACTCAAGTTTTCAAATATAATATCTTATAATTCTCTCTTTAGAAAGGAAGAAATTGTAGTTCTTTAAAACTGATTAACTATGAGGATGGTAAGATTGGGGGAAAGGATAGGTGAAAACTTGGCCTGAACATGAGTGTCAGCTGATGTTGAAAGAGTTTCTAATTTTAGTAATTAAAATAACATTTTTTAATAGCTTCACCCATTGCCACATAATATTAATTAGGCCTCCAAAGACAAGAAAAGCTCGCTCCTCTGTGAACCATTTTTACAGGAATCTCTGTGCCCTCTTAGAGTTTCAAGTCTATGACTTGAGTGATTTAAACTACAAAATTCTGTGTTTATGTGTGTGTCTCTCTCTCTGTCTCTCTGTCTCTGTGTGTGTGTCTCTGTCACACACACACACAGATACACACACAGACATACACGCACATAATTTTCTCCCAAAAAATTTACACACAAATTAATGGCGTGTTCCTTTTTGACAGACTTTGGCTTAAACCTTATTGTAAAATATTCTAAAATGGCTGATGATATCTACCTACTAACAAGGACTCTGTAATCAATAACCCAATCAAATTCTCAAAATGCTTAACTATAATCTTAGGATTTTTAAATATCCTGATTATTTTCACTTGGTACTTCATATTGAATGAGTATCACCAAGATCCAACTTGACAGGCTGGGCGCAGTGGCTCATGCCTGTAATCACAGCACTTTGGGAGGCCGAGGCAGGCAGATGACCTGAGGTCAGGACTTTGAGACAAGCCTGGCCAACATGGTGAAACCCTCCCTCTACTGAAAATACAAAAATTGGCTGGGCCATGGTGGCAGGCACATGTAATCCCAGCTACTCGGAGGCTGAGGCAGGAGAGTCACTTGAACCCGATAGGCAGAGATCTCAGTGAGCCGAGTTCTAGCCACTGCACTCCCGTCTGGGCGACAGAGAGAGACTCCGTCTCAAAAAACAAAACAAAACAAAAACCAAAACAAAGATCCAACTTGATTGAAAAAAAAAAAAAGGCAGAGGCTGGACTGCCCGCGTGCGGTGGCTCACGCCTGTAATCCTGGCACTTTGGGAGACCGAGGTGGGCTGATAACCAGGTCAGGAGATTGAGACCATCCTGGCCAACATGGTGAAACTCCGTCTCTCCTAAAAATATAAAAATTAGCTGGGCGTGGTGGCAGGTGCCTGTAATCCCAGCTACTCTGGAGGCTGAGGCAGAATCCGGGAGGTGGAGCTTGCAGTGAGCTGAGATTGCGCCACTGCACTCCAGCCTGGAGACGGAGCCAGACTCCGTCTCAAAAAAAAAAAAGGGAGGGGGGGCTGGACTTGCCAGAGTTTGGTTGGCAAAGAAAACCCATCAAATTTTAAAATTATCAAAGTCAGAGTAGACTTTGAAAAATCTTTATTTCTGTTTGTATACAATGGTGAACTTAAACAATCTATGAGAATTTTGCATAAGGTCCAATTCTCCTTCTTCAGAACTGGAGAAGAACTTATTTATATATTACATATTTTTCTTTAAATAAAAAAGGACAAATCAGTTCCTATTGAATCTTAATTTGGAAATATTGTTTGATTGTGGAAGATTCTAGAATGCATGTTAAGAATCTGATCTTGTCTATGAGCCCCTTCCCTGTTTCACTCCATGTTCTCTCCAGTCCCACCTTCCAATATTCTCATCATGTTCTACTTCATCCAAAAAGACTAAACTTTTCACCCTTCTCTGAATATGCATTTTCATTACTTTCCACCTTGCGAAATTCCAAACTACTTTTAAATATCTACAATTCTATCATTTCCCAAGGAGACTTATGTACTATTACAAATAAAATAGGCATATAAATAATAACTAATATAAATAAAAGCTGCCTTAATAATTACAAAACCTTTATTAGGATTTAAAAGCCCTTTCTAAATAATAATCAAACATAATTTTAGAGCTAGTTTAATGGCAATTATATTTAAATACATACTTTAAAAATGTATGTTGTGACTCTCTTAACACCTAGCTCTAAGAAATTAAAACCATTATCACAATATTTTATATATAATATGATTAACAAAAACTTGCAACATTAATAAAATGCCATGTTTTTCTACTCTTTAAAAAGAGTCAAGCTAATATCAATGTACTAAGTAATAAAAGTAAAATATGTTTATAAATAGACGTGGAATATTCACCAATCTTAGAACTTTCTCCTTCAGTCTACCAACTCAAATCTATATGAGAAACCTATTTTTAGTTTTTGTAAAAGAATAAAGCCTGGCACCCATTTTTAGTTTAGCAAGCTCATAGTGACACAGAGAGCATTTTTCTATAGAGTTTTCATAGCATATGTTGTATGGATCACATACTAAATATTTATTTTGTAATTTACAGTCTAGAGTAATTATGAGAAAAGAAACTGGGTAAAAAATATCAGATCAAACTTTGATAATAATAAGTTTAAGTAAGAAACTAACTTGTGAAATTTACATGTTAGCTGGGTGTATTTCAAGATATCATCTGTTGGGAAACACCTGAAACAAGTTGTTTTCTAATAAGATTTACCCCCCCATCGCCCCCGTTTTTTTCTTTTAGCTGAATTGTTATGGGAAAACACTTTTGTTTGGTTGGTTTTTTTTCTGAACAAATATTTGTGTGACAGTTTCTACTGCTGTTGGTTCAGTTGACATTCTATCATAAATAATAAAAATTCTTCGATGTTTTTACTCTTACAAATATAATAAATCTTCACTTATATTAACATATGTAAATTGTACATATATAATACATGTAAATTGTCATATGTTACAGATGCTTTAGAAACGTGGTATATTTGAATAACTATATGTACATCACAGAACCACAGTATTCTGGAATACATGTGAATTAAAATGATTAAAATGTTTATAAACTGAAAACTCAGTCATGTGAATTTACTTATGAAGAATACCTTAATATTACAGTAGAGACAGAGTATGGGAGATGTTTAATTTTAGTACAATTTTAAAGCAATGATATGTTTCACTGGCTGCTTACTTTTAAATTATATATTCATAAACTCAAGCAATGTTCATTCACAAATTTTTCCCTATAAATTTAGCTTTCTTCTACTAATCAAAGATGTAAGTTAGTAGACTCTAGTTATTTCTGGATTGCTTGGTTCATATCTTAAAAAGGAGAGATTTTTTAAAATGGTGTTTACTCAGAAATTAATGACATTTTTTAAGGGAGAAAATTTGGGATTTCACATTTCAGAAGTAGTAGTATTGGCAGATGTATATCAGGATTTTAAAAATTCCTTGCAAAAATATGCATTTTCCACCTAGCTGGAAACAACATGAAATCTACATTCTATGGGAGATCTAGAGAGGTTGTGTGCCTGTCTAGATCCCGTTCCTTCACATCCTACAGTGAGTTAATAACCAGTGGTGGACAAGAATGCAGATCGCCTGCCTTTTGGGTAGGTGTAATTTTTCATTACCCTGAAAGTCTTAAAGGTAATCTTCAGCATATTGAATACTTTATTATATGTTAAATCACATTTCTAACTGTTCCAGATCATGTTTCTATAGCCTGTGTACACAGTGATTGACACATAAAAATCACCCACACTTAACAAGTTGAACTTAAACATCTTTGTATGAATTTAATATCTAATTGTGAATTGCTACTCACTACGTGATCACCATCTGTCATTCAAAATGAACTGAGAACTATACATGATCACTATTTATTAGTTCAATCTTTTTCAAGGCAGAATGCCTAAGGAAGTTACTGGTTATTGATTCACTATAATTGAAATGCCCACACATTTGAAAAAAAAAAAGGTTAAATAATGAAAATAACTTGTTTCCCTGTATACTGATTTAACTAAAGAAAAAAAAGTAAAATGCATTTGTGATTCGCTTGTACATTGTCTAACCACAATAAAAACTTACTTGAGAAGTTCATCAGACATATATATTTATTTCATAAATAGGTATCTTTTGGATGGCTTTTGTGAAGAAAATGATGCATTGGAGTTGATATACTGTGCATAATATAAATGCCAATAATACATTTATTCTTCTAGATTTTTATTTATTCTAAGTTTATCCAATTATTATGTAGGGCTCTTTACATCAAAGATTGACTGCCTCTGTTTTTGCTTTGAGGAGTCTTAGCTTTTGCCCTATGTCCAGTTACGTGTTTCTGAAGCAGAGCAAAAGTTGTTGGTGCTTGTGGGTTGCTCTCCTTCTTGTGCCAGAATCACCTCCCTGCAAGACTGCATGTGGAACATTCCTAACCCTCATTTGTTTCTCCCAGGACTCTGGCTCCTTTGAGGGATTTGCCTGCCTAGCTTGATGGAGGTATTCCAGCTCTGCTTTCTTTCAGATAATATTTCTTATTCATTTTATCTAAATAGAGGATTATATTAGCTAAACACGATTGAACTTGAGATATGAGTAGGTACCTTTCTAGTATCTGGTTTTGTTACAGGTTCTTATGGTTGATTTTCTGCCTGTAATGTAGTATTCTAATACAACCGTCCTTAAATAGCAACAACTCCTAGGAAAAAAGTTTCGAGGAAACCTATGCAAGCTTTTTGAAAGAAATTGGCATTTAAGTGCTTAATTCAATTAGCAACTCATAAAGTCTATATTGACTAGGATGCAAATAGCCTTTATAAGCATTAATTTCATGACATGAACATTTTGTAGAAGTGAATGTAGAGTTTGTAGATCCTTAGGCAAATCTTCACTGTCAGTTGAATTTATTTAAAGAGCTTTTCTGGTCACCTTTGAACCTCAATGATTTCTCCAGATGTACAGAAGTGAACAATGTAAAAATCTTGCTGTTTCAGCAGAACTGATTCCAGCTGGCTGGGAACTGGATCTGCAAGTCATTGGTTACAGCTGTGTTTCGATTTATGTGATGGTTGAAAAAATAAATTACCCGATTAGATGGCTAGAAAGAGGACTCTTTGTTTAGCCCTTGTGTGGGGACTGAAAGTGTTTATGGTGCTGTTTTCTACGCAGCCTTTGCAAAGTAAGCTGGACAAATAGACTTATTCAATGCTTCTAAGAAATGTTGCATATTCAGCTTTAATTCTTTACTAAAGAAACTGTATTTTTTTATAGTGCTGTCATCCAGCAAATGTTTGAAAGGTCTAGCATTTAAGAGAAGCAGTACGTTTTCTGTCCTACTGAGCACTGCATTTAGTAATTGAAAAGCAGTTTTCTTTTGTTTAATGTGTACTTTAAAACCTGTCTTTGCCAGGCACAGGAATGGGAATACATTCTCTCTTAAACTCAATCGTTTATAATAGCAATGTATCTGAACATAAGTTCTAACTTAACCCTTTTCCTCAGTGAGTTATGGCTAGTGTCACATAAGAGAAAATACATTAATTAAATTGCTATATAAAGAAATATAGTCAAACATGACTGTAAAAAAATTAGCATGCCTGTGGGCCACCTGGGCTATGAGACTGTAGAATTTGTGAATGTTTTCTTTGTTATCAAAGTAAAGCTTTGTATGGAGAGTTTGGAAGAGTGTTAATCAGCATATAACTTTCCAGGCTAGTAAAAGTCAAAATGCTAACTCTTGGAGCTTTGGTATACAGAGCCTAACAAAATACCTCCCCAAAGAGACTAATATACTAGCACTGTCTTGTGTGAGGAGTTTTTTGTTTGTTCTATTGTATTATTTTTCTCAGGTAACTTAACTTGGATCATTCTGTTTCCCAAGTTATGAGCTGTCAGAACCAATGAATTGTTTATAGCTCAGCCAGTTCTACTGTGGCGTTAAAAAAGTGAGCGGGGGCTCTGGAAAAGATGGCTATGATGATGTGTCTTCATCATTATTTTCTCAAACACTGATTTGCTAAATGATTTCAATATTTTTTGGAAGATTTTTTTTTTTCTTTAATGCTTTCTAAACTCCTGAAAAGGGCCCACATTCTTCAGTGAACTTGAAACTGAGGCCAAGCACTTGACTGGGTGTCACAAGGTCTCCTAAGTTCAGTAGCAGTTCAGTGTGGGGAACACCCAGGCATGGGTTATATTTTCCAAGAAAATAGAAAATTCTTTGTCTATTTCCTTTCTTAAACAGCTATGTATTATGGAATGTAAAGATGCGGAATAAATAAGCATAATGTGTCTAATAGGAGACAAAGGTGGGATTGATCTGTCTTGAATTGAAAGACAGTTTTGCTGTTAGGCTATTTTCTTGATCAATGGAAGTATACCTTCTAACCCTTCGCAAAATCAATACAATTGATTGGAAGAGATAGAACAAAGCATGAGAATGCAAAATACACTTGAACTTTCATTGTTCAGAAATATTTAAATGATGTTTATAATGCTTAGAAGCATTTTCCACTAACTCCATGTAATGGAAGCTCCTTTAACCAAGATTGAAGACCTAAGTAATAGAGTTTGAGAATATGCTGTAGTGGCATCTTTCATGGAATAACATGGTTTTGTTTTGTTGTTGTTGTTGTTGTTGTTGTTTAAGTTAAACTCATCTCACACTACTTATACTTCTAAAAGTGGGAGCAGTTTCTATTACTGAGCATGGAGATAGCAAAGTGAAATTCAATCTTGAAAATAACGTGTATAAATTATTTTAATATATAAAACTTAGAAAAGAAAAACTATCTATAAAGAGAGAACACTTTTTAATTTAAAATAATTTACTCTATATTTTGTGCTCCTGCTGTCATGATTAGTAGATAAAGCGTTTTCTTATGAAAAGAACCCTACAAAATTAGCATATTTTTTCACATGAAAGAAAACTCTAAAAATCTAGAATAAAAATGATTATGCACAGCCAGTATAATACCTATCCGTTAATAACTTTATTCCCCTTCAATTAAGGAGCACTTGAAAATGAATATTTTTTTTAAAACCAAAACAGATGTTTTTAAAGTTTTTGCAAGTTGATAGAGAATTTTTAACCCATGCTTCTCCTGTTTTTCTGGTTTCCTTTGTATTCCAAATTTCAGAAATCCACTTAAGGAGGGTTTATAAACTATATATCTTATCCTGACAAATTTTAAACTCCTTATTAAAGCTAAAGTGTGTCTATTAGATCAATGAATCCTAAAATGTTTTTTTAATCCACATAGGCTAATTTTTGCAGTCAACCAATGAAATTATGAGGTTTTCTCCCCAGTGCTTATGCCATAACTGTGTATACACATTTTTAAATCTTAGAAAATTACTATCTTTTTAGTTATGAAAATATTTTATACAGTATTTCAAATAATTAAAAATTTCAATGGAAATAAAGTAATCCACATAAAAAAATCTAGTATAGCATTTTGAAGTTGCCATATTATGTAGCTAGTGTGAAATGATACAATTTGTGTGTGTGTGTGTGTGTGTGTGTGTGTGTGAGTTGGAGTTTCACTCTGTTGCCCAGGCTAGAGTGCAGTGGCATATCTTACCTCAGTGCAACCACTGCCTCCTGGGTTCAAACAATTCTCCTGTCTCAGCCTTCTGAATAGCTGGGACTACAGGCGCACGCCACAATGCCCAGCTAATTTTTGTATTTTTAGTAGAGATGGGGTTTCACCATATTGGTCAGGCTGATCTCGAACTCCTGACCTCAGGTGATTGACCTGCCTCAGCCTCCCAAAGTGCTGCAATTTCTGGAATGAGCCACCACGCCCGGCCTGAGATCATACAAATTTTTGAAATTCAGCTATGAGGTGAGATATCACAGGGATATAGGAAGAGGTTATGTCATTAGCTTTACTGCGGATAAATGCTACTGGACAGTTGTGATGATGATTAAATTAGATAATTATGTAAACAGATGTCTAAAGAGTAGAGAGTAATTACCAGGATGTCTTTCCAATTGTGCTGTCCTTCCGCTGCACAGGATTTTAGGGCTAAATTGGGCTTTGGAGATGACCTAGTCCTGTCTCCTCATTTTAAAAATAAGAGAACTAAGGTTCCAAGAGCTAAATGACTTCTCCAAGATGATAAACATTATTAATTATGGAACTGGCACTAGAACCAGTTTTTCTCACTCCTGGATCCGTTATTTTTCTACTTTCTCACTTTGTTTCATGGTGTTGTACATAGCCTACCATATGGAAAATAGTATTTTTCTATAGTTACGTTACTTAAAACATAAATTTTTACTGATCCTGTACCATAGTATTCAGAGTCTAAATAAGACAGTAATTCTGAAGTCATTTGAAGCCTTCTCACTTATACTCATTCTTAAAAAGCCAGGATTAATTATTTTCTCTCTCACCTGTTAGGAAGCACATCAACCCAGCAGAAACATTTACTTATTAGTATGTATAATATGGAGAACTATTGAAAAATACTCTTCCAGATTTGTGTGTATGTGTGTTTTTTTTTTTGTTTTTTGTTTTTTTTTTTTTGAGAAAGAGTCTCGCTCTGTTACCCAGGTTGGAGAGCAGTGGCATGATCTCGGCTCACTGCAACCTCTGCCTCCCGAGTTCAAGCAATTCTCCTGCCTCAGCCTCTAGAGTAGCTGTAACTACAGGTGTGCACCAACATGCTCAGATAATTTTTGTATTTTTAGTAGGATGGAGTTTTGCCATGTTGGGCAGGCTGGTCTTGAACTCCTTACCTCAGGTGATGCACCCGCCTCAGCCTCCCAAAGTGCTGGGATTACAGGAGTGAGCCACCTGGCCTCAGATTTGTATATAATTTGTTAGGGTATAATTTTTGTGGTCTCCAAATTGCCCTTCATTATCATTCCCTGCCTTTTCCCTGAAAGAGAAACACTCGGCCAGCATCCTCAAGACCTAGTTGTTCGTATGTGTGGTTGCACAACAAAGTTCACATCACTTTTAGCTCAAGACCTTCCTCAAGTTCTTCTTCTTGCTCTGTTCCCTCATCTCAGTGTCATCTCTGTAGTGTGCTTTGAATGGGGTCCCCTTGTGGATACCGATGACAGACAGACTAGATTGGAAAGTGGGTGGTACACTTGCAGAGAGCAGAAAAGGGGAGGGCAAGAGGAAAGAAAACAGGGAAGGGAGGGCATGAGAAAGATTACTAAAATGAATTACAATCACTTTTTTTGTATTACCAAATACAAGAATGAACATTAGATTTTTACATGCCAGGATCATTCCTAAAAGGAGGAGAAATCTCTGATTATTTTTCCATGGTAGCTGTGATATTCTACACTTACGTATATCAAAAGAAAGAGAAAGAAAGTAATTTCAGGTTGACAAACCTATTGCACCCCGGTCATAAAGTGCCTGAGTTTAACACTGAATCATTTTCTTGTCCAAACACCGAAATCTTAAAAGAAAATATAGGTCAAGTTTTGTTTTGTTTTTTTTTTTCTGGTTAAAAACCAATGATATCTTTCATTGTGAACCTTTTAAAGTAATAACTCATATAAATTTACATTTTACATTTAATTTTGCTTAAAATAATTAGTTCTAGAATCTGATTTGTAAATCAAAATTGTCATACCAAGATATACACACACACACGCACACACACACATACTCACAAACACACTCATATCATCTGGGTTTTTTCCTCAGTTAATTCCATAGAAAATTCCCAACCAGGGCCGGGTGCAGTGGCTCACGCCTGTAATCCCAGCACTTTGGGAGGCCAAGGTGGGCAGATCACAAGGTCAGGAGTTCAAAACCAGCCTGGCCAACATGGTGAAACCCCGTCTCAACTAAAAATACAAAAATTAGACAGGCATGGTGGCACGCTCCTGTAATCCCAGCTACTCAGGAGGCTGAGGCAGGAGAATCACTTGAACCCGGGAGGCCGAGGTTGCAGTGAGCCGAGATCGCGCCATTGTACTCCAGCCTGGGTGACAGAGTGAGACTCCATCTCAAACAAAAACGAAAACAAAAACAAAAGAAAATTCTCAACCAGTTCATCCTAGTCCACAAGAATCTGATTTTTGTCTCCCTTGCCCTTTAATTACTATTTCTTGTCTCCAAAAAAAAAAAAAAGGTCTGCTCCTAACTGCTGATTGCTCCTTAACAGGATTTTTAGAAAAGATTTTTTTTTTTAACTTTTGCTACTCACACTACTATTACATCACTTCTTTATTGAAAGCAGAAATATGTAATATGTGTTGTTTGGCTCTAAAAAGAGAATGACTCTCATTTCTGGAAAAGTTAGACAAATAAACACCTCATATTTATTTGGAGACTTTAGCTTGAATAGTTTTCTGTGTCTTCTGATAGTATTGTTATCAACTACTTCAAAGTTAGTATCTATATACCCTTTTTCCTTAAGTAATCATGCATATTTCCAGACTATTAGTAAATAAAAACAATGGATACTCTTCAGTCAAAAGAAATTCTGTTTATTTTAGACCTTCAGATAAGTCAACATAGTTTCATTCTCTTAAAAGAGACTTGAAAGAAAATATTGAGATCCAATAATCTATTACGCTATAAAACTTTTCACGAGGAAAATTTAAGTCAACACTCTCCTATGACACTTTCTGCAGGGTTGGAAATGTTTTATATCCAGGCTGTTCAAAATGGTATCCACCACCATGTGCCCTTCTATACATTTGAAACATGGCTAGGGCAACAACAAAAAAAAAATGAATTTTCACTTAAATTTAAATTTAAATATCTACACGTGACTGGTCACAGCTTATTGGAGAATGCAGGTTAAGTAAAACAAAGAAAAAATGCAGGTAATAATATATTCTGCACATCCATGAATTTTGAGTCAAAATTTGAACTGTAGTTGATTTTTTGTCTTTTGTCTTCTATCCTTCTTACTCCAAATGTCACTAAAGAAATTAAATATGATCCCCTTCTTAGCACTGATTTCAAATGGCATTTGTAAGAAATAAAAGATTCCTGCCTTAGTAGTAAGGTAGAAGGCAGGTTGTATGAAAGTATTTCAGAGTAGTCAGTTATTACTTCCTTTAACTGAAAATATTTTTTGATGTTAAATTCAGATCTGTCTTGCTTATTTTTTAGAAAGTTAACAGAACAAATCTCCAAAAACATAAAAATAGTTGATCTTGCAAGGCAATACTTGCATTATACGACTTAAATTAAATGTAAAAGAGCATCAAAATTTTACTTTGTAAATATTTTAGCCACAGTCAAAGTATAAACTCTGATTTAGGGATGCTTTTGTGTTGATGATAAGATGCTAAGAATTAGAAGAGACCTTAAACCTGTGTATATGACAGTGGTAATTGAACTCATTGATTACAACATCTTCTTTCAAATAAATATTGATTTCATCAAGTCTGCATTCCCATTGGCCTTAACGGAAGTCCTACCAGAAGCCTGTGTACTCGGACCTGGCTAACCTCTATCTGGATATAAATATTTTAAATGTGTGGCCATTCAGTTATAAGTATGATTTTTTTTTTTTTGCAAATATTTATTCCTCTTGATTTTCTAAACTCCTCAGTTAATATCATTATGCCTTCTGTAAAGTTAAGGCCTGTGTATGTGTCTATCTCTGTACGTAATAGAGAGATAGCATGGATTAGGGGGAAAAAAAGTTGTATTTGCATTTGTTGTTTCTGACTCACAGAACTAGGAGTGCAGTGCTCGTTAGGAGTCCACAGAGCTGGGATATCAGTAGGCAGTTGCTGTAAGCACATGTTCAATTATTAAAATAGTCGACATTTTATGTCTGATAGCCATAGCAAGGTCATGAGATTAATTTATCCAAAGTATTGTGGACAACTGTCTAGAAAAATAAATAGCATAAAGGATACAGATGCCAAGAGCTAAAAAAGAAAAAAAAAAAAAAACTTAGGTCTGAGCAAAGGGAGATTAAGAGATGACCGATTTATTTAATCCACATAGGACAGGAAGAAGTCAGCAGGAATCTCAATGTTAATGACAAGTATTTTCAGCTATGCTGCACATGCGTTAATTTTTGTGTTAGTTTTTCATTAGATTCTAAGCTTGTTGAATACTATTCCTATTCTTCCAGGTCAGAAACTTAATTTCGTATTTGATTGTTGCTTCAATGCTTAGGGATTTTTCACTATCTGTTTCTTTCTCTCCCTTTTCATTCTTCCTTTCCTTCTTCCCATTTCTGTGTTTCCCTTTCTTCTTCCCTCTGTTATTATTTTCCTTCTTGCCTTTCTCTCTTATTACAGTATATTCTTAATTCTGTTTCCTTCTGGTGCCAACTTCTTTTTCTATTTTTGTTGTTGCATTTGAGAGGTTTCTTCTTCTGCTTTCAAATCAGGAGCCTGTAGGAACTCATCTTAGAGATACATACCCTACTACCGATGCTTCTATCTCTTTATAGGTTGTGTGATGTTTTCTTTGGAACCGCTGCGAATGGTTGTCCTTCTTGTTTGTTGCCACAGATCTGTTGCCAATCTGCTACCTTAGTTGAGCCTGCAGTGCCGCACTGCATGCTGGGATCTGTCTGTGTGAGTAAACTGAAATTTCTACAGCACCAGACAGCATTAGAGTTGGCTTGAGAATTGCCGTACTTTGCTTCCCTTTGTAGGTATTTCTTGTATGCTGCAGAGTCACTGATGGCTAGCTCTGTCTGGCAAGTAATTCAGAAATGCTGTTCATGTAGAAAGGAAAGGTAGGCAGTTTACCACACTCTGTCATTAAAGGGAGCAATTGAAGAACAAAGGAACTGAGTAAATACCTATATATTGCCTTTTGTGTTGTGAAACACTGTAGCACAAACACATTTGTGTTCAGTCAAATGTTTTACTTCCTTTTGTAATAATACATATAATAGGTTGTCTCCACATATGTACAAGAATCTATATTTTATTTAAACATATATGGTCAATGGTTCATATTTATAGGCTGCAAACATGTCTCAGTCTCAAAGACTTTTACATATCCACTGCCACACAGCTATTTGTTATTATTTTAAAAGTTCTTAAATTAAAAAAAAGTAAAATATACTAATATCTCTGTTGGTTGATTTTATTAAGCAACTTAGGATTTCAACACAGTTTAAATCATATTGATGACTCAGATCCTGGCAGGTCTTATAATTCCTGTGAAATGAGAGCACAGCTAATAAAAATATTAAGCAATTACTTTTATTAAAATCATAGGGTTTTTTTTTTCATTATCACATAGAAATGATTGATCTATACAGATTGGTCTCACTCATGTGTCTCTTGGACTGCCTGGGGGCTTCATATAGAAGTGGAAAGTTCCCTTTGCTCTTGCTTCGACCAAGGTGGGGAAAATGAAGGCATGGAATACAGTCTAGGGCTGTTAAAGAATTACTGGCATTACTACTCTCTATCACGTGTGAGCCTGGCTGCCTGCTTCCTGAGGTAGGGGATCCAGGATGAGACTGTGCCGGAGCCTGTTTCCACAACTGCATTTGGAGATCCGTCTTATTGATTAGCGGGGGAAAGGGGTGGGGATCAGGAGTGTGAGGTGAGGGGAGGACCAGCTGGCGACTGGCTCAATGAAGCACAAGACAGTTTCTTCCGGAAAGATGTCAAACAACTGAGAAACAGCCAGGGAGGAAGTAGAAAGGCGGAAAAAATGAGGAGACCCTGGAAGAAATGAAGGCATTTCTTATGAGACAGCCTTGAGGCTTTTTCCTTTTCTTTCTGTTTTTTTCTTCCATCATCTGACCTGCAAAGGCTAGAGTGACAGCGTCATGCAAATGCTGCAGTCCAGCAGGTCTGGGAGAGGGTGGATGCTAGACTGTGAGTTAATGTTAATGATGAGCGCAGTGAAAATACCAGCCGCTGCCACCCCCTGCTCACAGAAGCGCTCTGAGTCAGCATCAGATGCTTTGCCTCGCCTCTCGCTGTGTGTCTGTATGCCTGTGTGCGCGCGCGTGCTCGCTCGGGCATCCGTGTCTAGCCGAGGGGAGGGGGTGGCGTGTGAGTGCGTGGAGGGTAAAAGCCAGTCAGTCAGTGAGAAGCAAAGGTACGTTGGAGAGCAACTAAAATCTGACTGATTTCCATCTTTGGAGCATCAGATGTATTCCCTAAGGAGGATGGGTCTCCGTGATGGGGGTGGTATAATTATGTTAATGTCATATTTATGGAGGGGTGAGATTTTTCATTCTGATAATTGGTTGAATGCTATGGTCAAAAACTGTAAAGCCATATTCAGTTTTAGGGAAAAGCATGGACTTAGATCTAAGGGCTGTTTTATTTTTTCGCTTTTTGTGAGTGCTGCTTTTTTGTTTTTTTGGTTTTTGTTTTTTAACTATTTATTTTAAGCCATAAGTGATTCAGTATGGGAAATCAAAGGATAAACAGAAAGAGATCTTATATAATGATGCATTACATCATGGAGCAGAATATTTAAAGTCTTACAAGGCAGAGTAAAGATCTGGACAGGGGGTGGGGGGTGGTGGTTGGAAAGGGGTGTGGTACTAGGGTGGAGGAGGGGGGCCAGTTAGCAAATATTTTGTGCAGCATAGCTTTCCTTGCAGCTTACTTGGAAATGGATGATTCACCTGTTCTACAGGAAAACATTCTAATTCTTTCCATTTTTTTTTTCCTCCTCTTTTCCCTTTTAAGATCAACCACCTCAGAAGAGCCAGATTCCACTTCTGTGGCCAGGACTTTTATATTATGGCTGGTCCGATTGTTTTACCCTGCGTTCTATGCTACTAAACCTTGGATCATTCCTAAAGTACAAATTCTGTTCTCGAACCACAAACAAGGCTAAAAGATCGGAGGAAATTCAGTGAATATACAGGATTGGGGTTGTGTATTTTTAAAAGTATTGAGCTTTATAATGTAATTATTCAAGAAATAGAATCATGGTTTTTTTTTATGATGTTGCCAGCATTTTAAATTACATGTTTATCAAGTGGCATTGCTCAAATAACTACAGAGTATGCGTGGAAATATTTGCTGTCTGAATAGTTTGGAGATTCAAAGAGAAAAAATCAAGCTTCAGAGGTATTAAATTATGACATGCAGAAAAGTTTTTGTTTTGTTCTTAACTGCAACGGTATATATTTAAATCCGATGTAAAGTGTTATATGTCCTGGGCCCACCTTACCAGTTGTGCTGTATAGCAGTGTAATGAGAAGCAAAATTTCAATTAGGGTCCCATTAACTGGCATATAATCCTTCTTTAATGTAATAGAGGCTATGGTGTTGCTGTACAAATCTGCTAGAAGCAGATTTTAACCCATGTTTAGTCTCTTTCTATGGATCTAATGGAATGACTCTTACGTGTTCATTGTCTGCATTGTTTCTCATATTCTTCATTATTTTAAGGTCTGGAATTAGTCTATAAACGGTCGTCGTGATTACTCAGCTCATCCTAACTTTTATATATCATATATATTTCTACTTATGTATTTTAAATAGTATTTAGAGGTAAAAGCCTAAGTGAACCCAACTGTAATTTCTAAGCTATCCTTATTTCTGGAAGAAGAATTCTACTGCATCAAACCAGACTTTTCCTAGTCCCTGAGACCCTAACTTGTGAGGTATTTTAGTAACATCACAAGTCAGGCTCTTGGGACCTAGGCGGAGGGGAACCAGCAGCTTTGGACCTTATTGATTGTCTGCAGTTACCACCAGAACAAAAGAACATACATAGATTCTGCCTAGGAGAAAAGAACAATGCTTTTCCTTATCATCAGTATGTTTTCACCATGACCCAACCCCAAAAATACTATTGTCAGAAACTGTACTCTAAAGTGATTACACAGTTGCACTGAAATAGCATTTGTATTATAACGATCATACAAAAGCAATATAAGAAACCTGTGTAAGAAGCAAAATTAAAATATAAGTGTTTTAAAATGCTTCTTTTCGTGCATTTTAAGGTGGCTAGTATAAGAGGGTATCTCTTCAGTTAATGAAGAGAGGGAATTATATTTATAACTTCTTTCATATGCATTGAAATATATACATTAGCTACTTAAATAAATCCTGTATGTCTCCATATAACTATGGCTTAGACTATGTCATACACAGCTATAATCATGCTTGAGGCCTAGAAATAACATGATTTACAATCTTCTTTATTGACCCTATTAGATTTTACTACCGATTTAAGAAGAATGCTGTTTTATACTTTGTATTTATTGCCAGTGCTTTCTGAGTCTTCTATCCAAACAACATACTTTATATGTCTTAACAACTCTAACAATTCTTTTGTTACGAGAGTCCAAGAGTGAAAGTTTCATTAATAAATTGGGAAAATATGTCTCTTTAAAAAATTTCTACAGTTTACTGTGTACATATCATGGGCCTATGTGAGATAAAACAGTAAATGCCACCTATGAAGTCAAACTGCTTTGACTAGCAACTGCATATGAACTGCATAGTTTTAGTTTTATAAGAATTTTAGTTTTATCAGAGGTAACTCTTCCAACCATAAGTAATATGTCATATTTGAAAGTTTAATAGCCATTGCCACATCAGATATGTCTTTATTGGAGATAGAATCAGTATACTAAATATATTTTAAAATTTTACAATAACGTTATGAATATCAAGATTCAAAATGGAGATGACAGACTTTCCATAATAGAAGCAACAAAGTGGCTTCATTCTTTCAACTATTGCCTTAGATGGGTGCCATAAGTTATGTGTCTTCTGCATTGCTAAAATAAATTTATGAAAGTATTTTAGAATACTGTATGGAGTCTTTGTTCATCTTTTTAAAAATTTCTTATAATACCTACTTGAAATATTATAGAATACAAATCATCTAGTAGTCATAGTTATTAAAAATTAATATAACAATATCATAAACATGCATCTGTACAAAGCATGCAGAATATGTTTAAGCATGTATGTACACTGTACCTATTCAGATCCTTTATTTATATCATCTAGTTCATTTATCTAGAAGTTCTGAAATTTTAGGTGTGTGTATGTGTATGTATAAATATAAGGTTTAAAGCTACAAATGAAAGGAGGTAATATAAACAGTAAAGAGTTTTGGTAGTATTTATCTCTTATTTCTTTTGACCTGATTCTCATTGGAATTGAGTACTTTTTAAAACCATAAGTTTGTTAATACAAAGAAATCTATGTATGTGTGTCTACATGTACACAGAAGCTTGATTACATTTAATAGCAATGTTCACACAATGGATCTGAAAGTACTTCTTATATAAAAGAATATCACATACAAGTATGTGTTTACTGACACCTGTTTTAACATGATCATAAATAACATCTATAAGAGGTTCCATCATGTTAGTTCCAAAACAGTATAAGGGGTAGATGTTTATTGGCTATAGTGATATCAGATATAGGTTATTCAAATGTGAAAATTTTTCAATGTTATCATATTCATGAACCACACTATATATTAACTTCTGTCTCATAAAAGAAATATACCAAAGCTGAATTGAGAATTCAGTGATGTTTGTTCATTTTCACCATAAACATATAAAATGTTTTTTTACTGATCATCCTGCACGAATGGAACTTCTCTATGTAACCCTCCTATGTGAACTGTCTTTTGAGAGCCTCATGATAAAGCTTTTCTCTTACTTCATAAAGGTGTGTGTAGATTTAAGTGGGTGACTTTGTTTCTATAAGCCACTTTATGCGGTATGTGCATAGACAGATGCCACTTTTTCTGCATTTCTGTCTCAGCTGTCACAGGACAATATTGTTTTAGGGCTTTATGATATGATTTGGAAAATCAGATCATACTAAGCTTAAAATAAAAAGGAGAGATCTACAACAAAGAGCGAGAAAATGATGTGTGTTGCATACAAAAAAAGCAGTGATATTAACAATTCGATGGCTTCCTGGTTGGGAGACCAGCCTGAGCCAGACGCATATATTAAGGGCTGTCTGCTGCCGATGTGAGCTTGCTCAATGCGGTGGAAATGAGGAATCATCTCCTTTCTGACACCAGCTTATTTGTACATTTTAATTTCGAAATAGCCAATCACTGTTTTACATAAATATACTAACCCCTGCCTGATTCATTTTCTTTCCCATGTTGTTTGTTAATTTACTGTGAACTTCAAGTTCCTTTTTTTAGCAAAAAAAAATCAACTTCAACATCTACCAAAGACCAATGAAGTATTAGTTTTTCTTTTGTCTCTTCTGTATTGCTCTGCTCATATTGTGATACTCATGCTTTGAACTTTTAATCTCTGTAAGGAAAACATCAATTTTCAAAAATAGCATTTTTTAAAGGCTTTTAGGATCCATCAAGGAAGCCACTCTGGAATTTTGCCAAATCTAAATATGATTATATTTCATTTCAGGGTTCATGGGATCAATATCTTTTTCAGTATAAAAGTCCCAAACACTTTAGTATTCCAGTGGAACTACAGAAGAGGTGTAGAGATATTCTGAAATCATTTAAGCATTAGGCTACATTAATAATGTCTTGAAGAGAAATAAGTATCTCAGGAGAATTACAGTACCAGTTAATTACTAATGAAATTAGAAAGGGATGTTCTGCCTTAAACTCCTCTTCAAATGGACATGCTGGTACATGTGCCTAGGCTTGGTCTAATACACCTTAAATATGTAAACGGTTTTACAAGCTGTCATGTTTGGATGAGTTTGAGAAAAGCAGTATATAAAGGGTTAGCTAATGCTCAAATTTTCTTGCCATTTACACATGCAATGCAGCCTACATTTCTGTAGGCAGCAAATGCAGGCATCATTTTGATTGCCTGGATTCTTTTGTTTAATTTTTTACTAGACATTTAACTTAGCACTCAAATCCCACTGATCCCTTAGAGACTGCATTTGGATAAGGAAAACAAAGTTCCTAATATAGAGAAGTTTAAAAAAAAAAATCCTGGGCCATTGTAAACATTTGAGAAATAGACGTTTAGTGTAGCTCTGAAAATACATATGTAGTATGCAGAAACTTAGGTACCGTCATTATATATAATCATCCTATTTAGTTTTCATATCTTTCAGTGACCAACTATACAGTGAGTCGCATATATATTTCCTATATGTCTTTATTTCTTGAAAAGGTTTAGTAAAAATAGTGTAAAAATTGAGATATCTTCATAAAATGATTCACACCATTTTTTCAATGAGCTAGCTTCAATTTTCATTAAATGTTGCTTTTCTCCACATCTCTACATGTTAAATGTAACTTTATGAAGTATGTTATCAGCCAATAATATTAACTTGTATGTAATAGTTTACTTGTAGGAATTTGAAAGCAGGTGGAACTTGAAGGTAATTGAGATTAAGTGAATTTAAGATTAAATAGCTTCATTTTATATAAGCAGTTAATTTCATGCATATTTTATGGACAACTTAAAAGTGAAAAATTCTGAAAAGGTGAACTAAATTTTTCATTATTGATTTAAGTAATGTGCTTTAAGTCTGTTACCTTAATAATTAATTTCTAAACGAACAATACAGGTGTAAAAATAATCATGGGCTATATCCGTTAGGTCAAGTAAATAAGAATAAAAACTTCCTAGGTTTTGTCTTGGCCATATAAGGTTTTGGAGGTGTTTTGGGTTCTTTTGTGTTGGCAGATTTAACTTTGCCTCTTTTCTGAGAAGTTTCTCCCTCTTTGTCAATAGGTGTCTGATGATTTGTGAGCCTCAAGTGACTACTCTGTGGAATCATCTGTCCTTGCCTTTGAATTAGCTTTCCCTAGGCCTTGAGTCAACATTGGTAGTTTATACATCCAAATTGGTAGGTCTTTATGAAATCCTTCTATGTATTTGTTCCAGACATATAAGTGAAGTATCAGAAATTATAGATTTACATTGTGGTTGTTTTTACAGCTTCTGGGCATCTCTAGGAAAACCCTTGGGTGGCAATGAAACACCAGCCAATGGAAGCATTTGATTTTGTAGAATTTTGAAACGCAGTGCCTTACGTGTAGTACACTTCCTCGTCTTGGGCGTGGGAGGACCAGTGTGTAGGTAACTTACTACTGTCTTATACATCACACTAAAGCCCAGCGTGGGCATTTGTAAACCTCGGGGAGGTTTCTACTTTAGACAACATTTTTTGTTGGGGGATTACACCACAGCAGTTCCCTCCATTTCTCCCTCTCTTCCTGGCCTCCCTCCCACCCAACATGGAGCCTTTTCAACTTCTTCAAAGAAGTGGGAGAAAAAAGTAGACTCTTTATTAATGGCAGAAAACAAACTGGCTGCTGTACTTCCGAGGCAGCTCTCTAATAATAAAGCAGAGAAGGCACGGCAACAAAGAATTCTTGAATGTACTAAATATATAGGGAAGCCTATTTAAATTCACCAGAGGGGCTCAGAGGACAGGCAGCAGAAAGTTTAGAATTCAATTCAAGCCATGCCAGAAAATGAAAATGTACTTAAAAAAGGATTTCTGAAACAATTGTTCAAAGAAATGTCAACTTTTAAGGTTCTTTCTAGAAGAATGAAATTTGTACTCTAATTTGTGTGGTGACTTTCTCAATTAGAGAGGAAAAGTGATTAACAGAATCTCAAAGGAATTGTATCTTACGTTTAAAGAAAACGTGTTTTCTTTCCATAGGATGTTCTCTAGTGAGGGCCACCTAGTGCACTGACTAAAAACAACCAAATATATTTATGGGACAAAGAGATAATGTATTTTTGTTTGCAATTAGACATATAACAAGTGCTCATCTTACTTTGAAAGAAAAATATTCAGCTTGTATATTCTTTCTAGGTCATTTTCTCGCATTCAGCTCTACGATTTAAAATATTTTAATTGTAACTCTGAAAGAGCAATTTGCTGATAAATAATAGGACTATGTGTTTCTAAATTTAAGAGATGAAAAAGTGATCCCTACCTTGTCTCTTAGTGATTGAGTCAAGAAATTATCTCTGCCCATTATTTACCTATTTATAAGATGTGCTTCTATATGGAATACCCACATCTATAAGAATGCATATTTTATTAATCATAATGTTGACTTTCTTTATGAAAACTGCTTATAAAGTTTATTCAAGGCCAGTATGGTCTTGACGGATGAATGAAATTTCATGCAGGCTTTCCTAAATATCTTCTTTTAGAAGTAACATAAATATTGGAAAAAAAAGAAAAATATCGTTTTTCTTTGTCCTCAAGGATTGCAAGTTTGAAAGAGAATGGAGGCTTGGACTAGCTAGTGACCATCTTTGTTGCCATTGTGGAGAGATTCTACCTGAGATTGAAACCCACATGGAATTCGTCAGTTCCTCAGTATAATTTGGCAGTTTAAAATAAGATATTTATTGATCAATGCATCTATTCTTCCCACCCTCCCCCAAGTTCTCTCTACTGGTTCTGCCTCCTCTCTCACCTGATATTTCTCCCTCTTTCTTTCTCTTTCTCTCCAATGCTGACTTCATTCTCAGGTAAGCTTTCTGAATGTGGTGGCAAAGATGGCCATATACAACTTCAGACTTGCATCATGCGTCATCATCCTACAGCCTGTGAATCCAGAAAAAATAAACAAACAAAAAGATTCTCTTTATGCCAACATCAGTGTCAGTTGTCAGAAAATCTTGGATTGGCTCTGTTTTGGTGACATGCCCATATGTGGATCCACTTATTTGATGAACAAGGACTACTCTGATTGGATGGCCAATGTAGGGAGGCAAAAGAAGACTAGCCTATCAAGGTCATGAGGAATGAGTGAGGGTCTGTCAATGGTAGAAAGTGAAAGGATTTTAAAGCAAGTGGGAATGTAAAGGAACACACAACCACCACTACACATTTTTTAATTACTGAATATAATGATGATTGATAGGCTTTTGAAATGTTTGTCTTGGTAAACTTACTGGTACCTATCAATGTGCAGGCAACATTAGTTTATTTTGCCAAATGTCCTCTTACAGCATGGAAACTATAAAACATCTGCCGCAGCAAATCTCAACCTTGAGCGTCATGAGATTAATTACCTTTATTAAACTTTCCATAAGCATTTAATATACGACATATACCAGGAAAGTCAGCATTTGGTTTCATTTAGGAATTTGAAATTTTAAAAATTATTTAGGATTACTAGAAATCGTTCAGTAAAGAAGAAATGATTATTTTTTCTGTAGCCTATTGTGTCTATACTTAACCACCATATAATCAGGCCATTTCCTTACAGCAAATTTTATATCCTCCCCACTTTTACCTCCATAATTAGAGATAATTGTGTGCTGATTCTTGGAAATTTTTATTTTTGTTTATGAATTAATTTGTTTGTGTGTATGATGTATATATGATGGCTACAATTATAAAATAAGGATGTTAGATTCTTATTACTTATCCTTTACCTTTTTGCTCTTTTGTTTATCATAGTATGACCTGGGTGGTTTTTAACATTTTACTATCAAGAACTACTATTTAGGAATCTTTCTCAATGAGAAAGAGATTAAATTACTATGAATAATGGTTCCAATGCAAAACATTTTGGGCTTTTGTTGTGATGCAGATGAGCAAAGCCATAAATATAATTTAGAGAGTTTGAAAATGTATTTTAACATTCACAATTCTTCTTACTAATTAATCAAATTACAAAATTATGCTGTGGCTTCCAGTATATTAAAATAAGTTGTCATATTTGGAACATCTGTTTATGGTCCTATTATGAATATGTATTTCTAAAGGGCTGAAATATAGATTGCCATAAACAATGTTTGCAATTTAGTCTGTGGAAAAATGATACCTATTTCCCTTCACAATGCTTGTTTATTTCCCACGAAGTAAATCTTCCAGATTGCATTTTATCATTCCCTTATCAAGACAGAGGAAGAAAGACTCGAGTCTTACTTAAGCCTTGCTGATTGGTTAAGAAAAGAGGTGGCTGTCATCGGCAGCCTTGCCAGACACTGTACCATGGCTCCAGACAGTCAGCTGGTACTATCGCTTTGTCTCAACTATAAATCACAGTCTTGTAATGGCCAAGGCTGACACCTTGACATTTTCAAGAAGAGTAAAAGACCTGATTTGAATGGAAATCAATTTCATTTCACAAATCTTGGGTTACTACTCCAAGCCTTTTCTTGTGTCTTCTTGAGACTTATTTGGGATTTCCATGACCATCAGAGGATTATTTGAGTGTTTTATTATGACTTTTTAAAGCTATAAAACCATATTCTTACTTCCTTCTTCATTTTTAACATGAGAAAATTGGTTTTTAAAGTTTTATGTAAGAAAAATCACTAATAAGCACTGATAGTTTTTAAAATGGCAAGAGCAGCCAGTGCTATTTAGTTTTGCAAAACTTTTATAAAATGTTCTCTGATTTAAAAATACAAGCTGTGTATACACATATCCAGATTAACTTTTGATTACCTAATAATAAATGTTAACAATTATCAAGTGATTTTGCACTTCAATCAAGCAGGTCTCAATGAAACTTCAAATCTTTTGAAAAGTATTTTCACTTTTATGTTCTTAGACATAACAAGAAAGTTTTAAGCTTTAAATTTTAAGTATTCTAGAGCCAATGATGACTAATAAGTACTTAATTATGTTAGGTGGGACCTTGCATTAAATTGCATCAGAGCTTTTGACCCTTCAACCCACGTGACATAGAAATAATTTCATACTTTACTAGTATGAAAAGAAATTATTTTTAGGGCTTTTAGGAGCTTGGCATTGAATGTTTAAAATTTTTAATTTACTTATTCTGGTACATCTTTCTCCTTCAGAAGAATACTACAATTTCTTTAAAAGCATGGAGGGGAAGACATTTCTTCTTTCCTGGTGTTTTGTCTTGATCCCTCTCCAAGAGTGATCTTAGCTCAGTAAAGCCTTGGGTCTTCTAGACACAATATTCATGGAAAATGTTAACATTACCTATCTCTCGTTTTGAAGTATGGAGGGATTACCACAATGCCTTGTGATGATTTCTCTTCATCTTCATTATTAGTCCTCAACGTTGTCTCAAGTCATAATTTTAAACAGATAAACTTTGATTGTTAAATTCATTATTTTGTAAAGCCCTATGAACCAGTGAAATTACATACAGTTATAAACAGGATTCCCAACCCTTAAATCTTTTTATTCATCCTTCTATCCATCTACTCATTCATTCATAATCTACACAGAACATGATCCTACTGAGGTCATGAGTTCGAGACCAGGCCGACCAACATGGATAAACCCCATGTCTACTAAAAATAAATAATTAGCCAGGCATGGTGGTGCATGCCTGTAATCCCAGCTACTCGGGAGGCTGAGACAGGAGAATCGCTTGAACCCAGGAGGCAGAGGTTGTGGTGAGCCAAGATTGTGCCATTGAACTCCAGCCTGGGCAACAAGAGCAAAACTCCATCAAAAAAAAAAAAAGAAAAAGGAAAACATACACACACACACACACACACACACGATCCTATGCGACGTAGGTGGGAAATACAAAATAAAATTAGAATTCCTTCCTTACAAAATACGTTCTTAAGAGAATTTGTTTAAAAAACAAAAAAGTTATAAAGTCAGAATGTGATCTATCTTCAAGGAGATGTAAACACAATGTTTTGACGTTTTGGGATTCTAGAAAAGGCCTTTTTTTTTTTTTTTTTTTTTTTTTTTTTTTTTTTTTTGAGTCTTGCTCTGTCACCCAGGCTGTAGTGCACTGGTACAATCTTGGCTCCCTGCAACCTCCATCTCCCGAGTTCAAGCAATTCTCCTACCTCAGCCTCCAGAGTAACTGGGACTACAGGCGCCCGCCACCACACCTGACTAATTTTTTTGTATTTTTAGTAGAGATGGGGTTTCCCCGTGTTAGCCAGGATGGTCTCGATCTCCCGACCTCATGATCCGCCCACCTCGGCCTCCCAAAGTGTTGGGTTTACAAGTGTGAGCCACCATGGCCGGCCTGAAAAGTCATTTGTTTTACTCATTGAAAATCAAGAACAATTCCCCGGTGGAGGCTACATTTAGCTGGTCCCTAGATAGGAAGAATTTCTAGAGAAATAGATAGAAGGGCTTGGGTTTCTGGGAGAATATACAGTATATACAAACGTTCAGGAACAGGAAAGATGGGCTATGTTTGGCAATGAATGTTGTTGCAAAGTTAGGTGCATTTGTTGGAAAGTTAGAATTTGAGTGCCTAATAAAAGGTAAGCTTAAATCATTTGGTGGAGTAGCTACAGAGTTCAGGGAGGCTCTCCTGGGGACTGTGCAATTTTACAATCAAGTAGGCACTGAGGACCTTTTAAATATTTGGGGACAGACGCAAGGATGTGAAGTGCAAGATTAATGTTTCCAGTCAGTATGGCTTGATACTCCAATCCAGAGGACCTGTCACAACTGCTGAGCAAGCTTTATGTAGGCACACCATTTTTCCTACCCCCTAAATTCTGACTCACTAGGTCTGGGGTAGAGAATGTGCAGGTGTGTTTCATAAAAGCTCCTAGATGACTGGCTAGCACACAAATTGAGAAAGAGTTGGACAGAGAATGCTGAAATAAGAAGATATAAGGGATTATTAGATAGAAATAAAAACTATTGCAATGTGTAGGAAGAACAAAAATGGAGATATAAACCAGGGTTTCCTAGCATGAATTTCACATGCCCCTAGACTTTTAGGGTTTTATGTTCCTATGAGAGTACATGTAATATTTTGAGTGTATGTCTATTTTTTCTCTGGAAAAGGTGATCTAATCATGTATATAATATTTTCGAAGGAGACTAAAATCACCCAAAGTTAAGAACTACTAGGGCCAGTTAGTATGAAGTAAGTGGGAGAAATTTCATGAATCTACAATTGGCAGTATTTAATGACACAGTAGATTACATAGGGATGCAATTTGTGGCAACAAAGAAAGGCAGAGAAGATTTCATAAAGTTTTTCTACCTGTTGGTACTAAAAGAATTAGAATCATCATATTCCTCTTGTGAATTAGCATTAACTTCCCCTTGGACTTGTATTTCAGTTAATAGAACTTTGATATTAGGCATGGTATGAATGTGGTACCACAGGAAGATGTTGAAGCAGTAGTGAAAAATTTAGAGACGACTACATAGCTTAGGAAATCATTCTTCTAGAAACATGGTTGAATACTTTGAAGTTAGGAATCAGGTTGCTTCCATCTTGTTGCTCTGGTAGAAACGAAAGGAGAAAAATAAAGGCACTGCACTCCCTTTTAAGGAAACAATTTGGAATTTTTACAAACAGAATATACTACGCCCTTAGAACTTAATCACAAGTTACACAAAGTTTTGGAGAAGAGGGGTGAATGAAAATGCAGACTAATTCTAGGTAGTTATTTACCCAGCTAAAAATCAGAAGAAAAAAAGGAGTAGATATTGAAGAAAAACTATGAACCTATCATAATGAACATCAACAATTTTGAAGCATCTGATAATAAATGAACCTAACCATAATATGAGGACATTTCATCTCAACCTTCTCCTTAAATAATATATTTTGCTTAGAAAGATATGCAGATTTCTTTATAACACATTTTATGACACATTTTAACACCTGTCTTATTCAGGTGGTTCATATCCTGAAAAGATTGGAACCCTTCCATGTTCAACTGGAAAGATAATATTACTGGTTGCAAATGCAGTTAAACTTACTATTCCAATGTTAGTAAACTTACTAGTCTTGAACTATTTTAAAACAATTTAAGATATTTTCACATTATCTGAAGATAACTAGGTTTTTTACAAAATAAATGAAAGTCTGGGGAGGGACAAAAGAAAAAGAAACAAAATAAAGTCTTATAGATCAATAATAGCAAATGTTCATTGTATAAAATTATAAAATGAAAAATTCCAGACTAAATAGAAAAACAAAAACATTATTAATCTCATCAGCCAGAGAATATCTCCTATTATCATGCAATGTAAACTCATGTGTCCTATCTCTCTCCCCCATCACATACATGCACTCAATATTTTTATAATCTTTTGTCACTTGTTTTTCAATTGTTACATACTGAATACTTTCCCACATATTATTTTATCATATGCTTATTGTGTTACTGTCTTATGATACACTAATACAATTTATTTAACCAGTCAGCTCACAGATGTACATTGAATTTACTTCCACCTTATTTTTAACTAATATAAACACTACTATGTTGATAAATACACTTATATATAATTATATGTAATGATTCCCTGTGGATATTCATTGGAACAGATGATAATGGCCTGAATGAAGGTAATGGCAGTGGGATTAGAAAGGCAAAGAGGGATCAGAGAAAATTTAGAAGGTAGAATTAATAGAGTCAAGTGATCGACTGTATAGTTGAATGATATAGGAAAACCAAAATAATCACCTCCTAACATTATGCTGTTGCTCTATTTTTGTCCACTCATTTGATCTATAACGTTTATTTCTTTCATGGGAAGGAAGATGCAATCAATAGAATAAACAGAGGATTTGAAGTGACGGTTAGATTATTTTTTAAACTTATAGCAAGTGTAATGAGCTCTAAACAAATTGGTCTGGTTTGGAAGAGATAGAATCGTAAGAAAGAAATGGTTTTACTTTTAATTTCTAAAGTGCATGGCCAGAAATATTAACCTAATCCTAGAGACCTGGATCATAGAATTTATCATAGTTAACTATCAAACAGAGAAGACTTTACGATACGATCTGAAGGTAGTCATCCATCATATAGAACACCATGAAACTTTCCAGACTGGGGTCAGTGAAGAGACTAGTGTCCTAGAGAGAGAAGATAAAATTGAATATAGGAAAATATTCCTTATTTGACTCCTAGTTTTACACTAGTGGTCACTAGTGTCCTAGAGAGAGAAGAGAAAATTGAATATAGGCAAACATTTCCTATTTCACTGCTAGTTTTACAACCTCTACGGGAGGGAGTGAAAATCAGAGATGTGTAATTCCACCTTCATTATACACTAAATTTTCATACATTCTAGAATATTCTAGTCCATTTTAACATTGTAGATACAATAGTAATAACTATTGTTCTAGATTTTCTTTTCCTTTTCAGTGAGTGAATTAAGAACCTTGAAAACTGGAATCTTTTCTTCATGGAGCTTATCCAGGGGTAGCATAGGGCGTAGTCTTTTTTTGTTTTTTCTAAGTTTCATTCAGACTTTAGTTTTTCTTCTTTTGTCTTTATGCAGATAATCAAATCTTGATCCTTAGCAGATAGGCTCAATTATTCACTTACTCAGTCAACAAATACATTAAATACCTTCCATATGGAAAGCAAATTATTTTAAGTTGTAAAATTAGTTTCAGCTACATTTTATTGTATTGTATTTTTTTAATGTTAATTGAACACATCAAGGCTTTTATGCTGGTTGGAGCATATGCTTCACACAGATCTCACTTGGTATTTTAGGATTGTAATTAGAAATAAAGCAGGCCAGGCGCAGTGACTCACGCCTGTAATCCTCTCACTTTGGGAGGCTGAGGCAGGTGGATCACCTGAGGTCAGGAGTTTGAGACCTGCCTGGCCAACATGGCGAAACTCCATCTCTACTAAAAATACAAAAATTAGCCAGGCGTGGTGGCACATGCCTATAATCTCAGCTGCTTGGGAGGCTGAGGCAGGAGAATTGCTTGAACCTGGGAGGTTGCAGTAAGCCAAGATCGCAACACTGCACTCCAACCTGGGTGGCAGCCAGACTTTTAAACAAACTACAACAACAAAAAACAAAGCACACACACACACAAACACACCTACCCACAAGCCTGTAAGAAATATTGATGATGGAGCTAAAGAAACTGTGCAAAGAAACAGTTCAGAAAGACTGTCATGGCACATCTTTTCAAAATCATTGACTAAACACACCAAGAGGGAAAAAAAAGTATGATTTCTTTGTTAGTGCTTCTAATATCTTTCCCGAGAATTAAAGTGGAACAGAGAATCCGGTGAAATTTGGTGCTTTGCATCATTAGTAAGCTCATATCTGCAAGCTAATCATGTGTGATGAGACTAAAATGTAAAAGCATTTGAATCAATAGCTCTTTCAGATGTTTTTCTGATAAAATTGCTTCATTTACTTTCCTAACTAATTTATATAAGTGAAAAGATTAAGAGAAAAACTTGTAGTAGGAGTAACAAGATCCAAATAATGTATTGAACTTCATTGTTTTAGTTGGCATCTTTGCAAGCCTTTTAATAATCTGATCTCAGAAACATCTATCTTAGAAAGGGGTATAATTTCTGGCTTCATTTACTTGAAAATAAGTTAGGATCATAAGCAGAAGTTAGGTTACTTTTACCTGGAAATTAATCAGAAATTTGATTTTGCCCTTTGGTGTTGCTTTCCTGCCCCCAGACCTCAACACACCTTCTGTCATACAATCCTAAAGCTCCCTTTCTTGCATCGTGGCAGTTTAAAGGAATTTGAAGTTGTGGATTTCCATATTTACATAATTATATACTGAATATATAATATAATAGGGTAGGGTAAAGTGTTTTTAAAAGATGTGACATCTTAAAGAAAATCCACAGATATCATAAGTGATTCTAATTTATTGGCAAATTTCAGGCTATGTTCTTAGTCATATTTCTGCTAGAAGAAACCTACTTTCCATTTTGTGTTTTCTCATTTGCATTACTGCAAAGTTATTCATGCATATGAAAAGGATATTATTCATCTCCATATTCCTTTCTCTCCTTATTCCAAACCCAATGGGTTCATGAGTTATACACAAAGAAACACGCTGCTATATCTATATGTTTATACGTAGATATCTATGTGATTCAAATTTGGTATTACAGCTGGATAGCAACCCCAAGTGATAGCATTATGTGCTACATGTGTCTTATTACATCATTCATGACATACCAAAATTGTCAAATATGTTGAAATCCAATAATTGTAACTGACAAGCTTTAGCATGATTTGCCTCCATTGGGAATGAAAAAGAAATAGAGGAATATATTTCTGAATTCTTCCTCAAAGTGCATATGGATGTACGATAAGCTCTTGTTTCTTACCTGCTGATATTTTTAGTGAGATGTTGTTTTCACAGTATTCAAGGTAACTGGTTTCTGAAGTTTTTATGTGCATAAAGCCATATGATCCCCTAAATTGAAATTCCAGTGGTATTCCAGAAAGAACTATGAAGGTGAACTGGCAAGAAGAAAAATGACCAACCTGACAGGGCTTTTCCCTTTCTCTAGCATTTGAATCTTCTTATCTCAATATCCCAAGGAAATCATTTCACTGGAAAGTTTAGGCAGAATCCACAGAAAAAAAATTTCTCTTTCCCACTCTCCAGTTCTCCTACCCCTTAGAAAAGCAAATGGTATTGCTTCAATTCCTGAAAGTTTTCCTTAATATATCTTGGCATTTGCAAGGCAGAGGAAAATAGGGTTGACAGTGAATTTCATGGACACAGACCTCATTCATGACAATGATGAGGTAGTCAAGAATTCTCACCCTTTGTGTCCTGCTTTATCTGTATTTAGGGATGGCATGAAGGAGGAGAAAGAGGAAGCTTATACTTTTCTCTTTAAAATTAATTCCCATTTAGCCATTAAAGAGTGGAATCGTTTTTAAGCCCAGAAGACATTGTAATTGCATTTTCCTTTTCAATAATTGTAGCAGATATTAAAGTGAATAGACAATGGCAGTCACATACAGAATAACCTGGTTTCCTAGATAGACCCACTTGTCGGAGATCAAACGGCTACAGCACATTTAGGGTTACACTCTCTTTCCCTTCCTCCTTATTCTCAACTGCAGTGGAGCTTTTTCCAAAGTTGCCATGGTAACACTATATCTGGCTGCTAGCTCTGTCGTAAGTTATTGAACTGAGACTGGCTTTTGGTTTAGCAGATAATTAGGTTCTGTCTCACAGGTTCATTTTCCTGTGACTGGGACGTGAATATGACCTACAGCTGGCCTCAATTTCAGTGTCACAGACAAAACTTTAACCCTTCCAAGCTCCTCTGGCACACTCCTGAGCACTGCTTGTGTGGTAGAGGAAGTCCAGTGTAGCTCACCCATACCTTGGGGAGGATTACCAAGTCCTCATTTTATTTTTTATCTTTAGCATAACACTAAAGAAAATATAGTTAAGGTTGTACACATAGAGTATTTTCAAAATTAAAAATATAACAACAACGTGATATATAGTTATATATTTTATATATACTACACGAAACTTTTTGCAGTCATATTATTTCCTTGATTCTCTAATAATTTTTAAGTCACACTGAAATTTCATTTGTTATAATTAGGAATCCACAGAATTTCAATTTCAAAACCTCTATTCTCAGAAATATTAGGTGGGTATTTTTATTCTCAGCTTTAAGAACTGTTTGCCAGTTCATTTATACCCCTCTCTCTACTCTTATATACCCTGAATTATAGATGACATTAAAAGGTTCCATTGGAGTCACAGGGAGACCCATGTGACAGGGAACACCGCTACCACTCTACTAAATGCCAAAATGTTCACTCCCAGGGCTTAAATCTTGCTGGTTTGGAAAACCAGCTACTTTTGAATGTTTCATTTGGAAGATTTCAATCAGTTAAATAGCTGCCCTTTGTTTAAGACAAAGAAAGAAACATAACTTTGGGAACAGATATTGAATTCACAATATCCATGGCAACACAGAGAGCTGTGGAATTACTAAGAGAAGATGTACCTTTGTATGTCAAACAATGGGAAAGACCTTCAAGGAAATCAGTTTAAAATTTTTAGTGTATGTCGCGTAGAAGCTTAACATGAACAGGTAAGAAAGGAATAGGGAGAGTTGAGTTTACCAGAATTAAAACATGAGTTAAAGGAATTCCATACCTTAATTGGCTGAAGGATCACCTAACCATGTTAATAGTGAGAGGTAAAATTTGTGAAAGGGAAGATTAGAAGATTCAACAATCGCATATTGGACTTACGATGTGTGTGTGTGTGCGCGTGTGTGTGTGCACGTGCGCGTGCACATGCCCCTCATAGACTGTATTCTATTTTAATCCATGCCTTTCATTCTCAAACTCTAGATGACAAGAGCACCTCAAAGGCAGCAGCCTCTAGGAGCAGCCATGGTCCCAGAGTTGTCCCACGGATGCAGAAAACGTAATGGAGGAGTCTGAGGTCAGAATGGGAAAAGGTTTTAAAAAGTAAAAAGGGTAGCTAATATGTGAGGAACCGATTGCTGTGCATTATTTTCCACTGAACAGACCTTCTTTTAACTTCTAATCTCAAGCACAGAGCAGCTGTTGTTTTCAATATTAAAGATCAGTGTTTGTTGAATGAATGTGTAAATTCTTTCCCAATCTCTGTTCCATGAAGTAAGAACTAAGTTAGCATTCAATCATAAAGAGGACATAGAAAGTCTGCAGGCATTTTTGATCAAAAATTCTTTTAACTGTCTTCTCATGGTTCCCGGTAACACCTAAGCCCAAAAAACTCAGGTCATTTCTTGCCTGTACTGTTGCAATAGCCTCATAATAACTGGTCTTCTCCTTTATCAACCACAGTAGTCTCCACGACATAAAGAAGAGAGGGTGCTAAAGTGTAAATTATTTCAAATCGGCACTCTCCTTGTAATTTCCCAGTGGTTTTTCCTGTCATAAGAATAACATGCAAAACTCCTTGCTTGCGAAGCCAGATATGACCTTGCCCCTGTCTACCTTACTGCCATCATCTCTCATGACTCTTCCCCTTTTTCACTCTCCATCTTGCCTTTTCCCAGCCATGCCTGCTAGTGAGCCTTAGCCTATGATCTCTCTGCCAGGGATGCATGACTGGCTCCTTTACTTTATTCTGATCTCTCTGCTCAAATGTCATCTTTTTAGAGATACCTTTCCTAAACATCTTTAAAAGCACCCCATTCACTGTGGAACACCTTTCTTGCTTTAAGTTTTCTTCATAGTGCTTATCACTTCCTGATATTATATTAGACAACAAGCAAATAAATGTATGCCTATATGCTGTTCCCACTAAAATATAAGCTCCGTTTGAACAGGAGCCTTGATTATTCATGAGTATACCCCCAGTGCCCAGAACCTAGTAGGGCTTTAATAAATATTAGGGCTTTAATAAATATTAGATTAATTTATTGAATGAAAAAATGAATGAATAATTGAATAAAGATATCCAGGTAGAGTGTCTGGGCAGCCCAACTTATGTGAAGCCAGTATAAGAATATTTCTGTGACAAAATGAATGCAATTATTCCTCTAAATGATGAAATTGCACGAGTCCACGAGGATAAAATTAAGCACGTAGTTTAGATTTCTGCTAGTCTCTTCTTCAGATTGAGGAAAAGCAAAGAAATTGAGCTTATTGCCACCTCATTCTTACATGAACTAAATCCAGAATAAAACATCATTTATATACCAAACACATGCCTACCTCAGCCACTCATGGAATACTTTATCTTTAAAGGGACAGATAGTAAATATTTTTGGCTTTGGGGACCGTACAGTCTGTGTCACCACTACTCAGCACTTCTGTTGAGGTGTGGAATCAGCCCTAGACAACACATAAACAAATAGGTGTGGCTCTGTTCCAATAAAATGTTATTTGTAAAACCAGGAAATCGGCAGATTTAGCCCACAGGCTGTAGTTTGCTGACCCTTGAATTAGAGAGTCTTCCCCAAATCCTCTTCCCAAGTTCTTGAAAGAATGCCCATAGGACCGCGGCTCCCTCACCTGGTTCTTTCAAGAAATTAGACAAATTCAGAGATGGTAGGAGGGTGGAATGCCTACCTGTGACTTCACTATTTAGCCTGATTTCTTTCCTTTTATCTCTTTAAAGTGAGTCAGGTCTTAATGTTAAACTGTCTCTAAAGTAGCAATAACTGGGCCATGTCAAATACTCCCAATGACAAAATTTCTTCTTGGAGAATGAATGAGGGTTGCATACAGCGGTGTGTTGGCAAATGTTTAGCAACTGGCTCTCTTACTGATTTCTGTAGTGTAAATTCTCCCATCCTGGCCATCTGAAACTACCAGTATGATGTCACTTAATGTAGAGTTGGGAAAAGACAGTCTCTTGAATCAGTATGAGCTGGGTCCAACCCACTGCTGAACACTTACGTAAAAGCTACAATAGCTCTGCTCACTGCCATTGCAAAGTCTGGAGGAAAGAGTAGTGGGCTTGATAGGAGCAATTGGTTGGATAATCTTTTGCAATGCCAATAAATAATGAAAAAGTATATAAATATAATGCTGTATAGAAAGCTCTCAAGTTCAGTGTTTGGTTAAAATACATATTCAGTAAATGGTAGCTATTATCGTCTTAGTTTAAGTTACTGAAACCATTAAAATTAAATGTGTAGCTACAGACTCAATCCAGTTTTAATGTCATTGTGTTAATAAGGCCTCTTAACATTGAAGCAACAAAGATAAAGGAATTTTTTTGTAGCTATTCACGATTCTGCCCAGCTCAGGGTAAAGATAGCAACAAAATACTCCAACCAGAATAAAAGAAGTCTCCGCTTGACTGCAGCTCTTCACAACACTTCACAAGGGTCAAGCTGTGTTAGTTTCCTTCAGTGTTAAACAGAATGCATCTTAGGAGACTAGTTCAACTATTGATTAAATAGTAGGTTCAAGTTGACTATAATCCCAACTAATACACTCTAAGACCAGGGATGGGCCAACAGAAGAGTAAAGTTTTCCACTGAAGTTTCGAGGCAAACACTCAGATAGAAGTAGTAATATGGATGCCTTATATTATTTGGTCCCATACAATACTGTCCCAGCCCAGTTGTGCAAAACTGGTGGACTAAAAGGCAAAAATATTGACAACAGTTTCAGTAACTGGATTCCAAAATGGACGTCCATCTAAGAGAAATTAATGAAAAAAAAGTATATGGACCTTGAAAGACATTAATACACAGTTTAGTTTTAAACACTCAGTTTTTGTTAGAAAAGGCTAATATTTGCTGTTTTGAACACTACAAAAGTGCTTTCTGAACTATTTACTCGCAAACCTCCTCCACCCATTCCACTCCATCTATAATGCTTTCTGCACAGCTATGAAAGGTATGACTTCGTGTTTGCTCTGTGAAGTAAAGTTAAAAAGGAAGCATTTCTTTTTACATTCTAGCTAATGTTGATATTTTTCTCACGCTTCTATTAGCACATAATTCAGGTACATTAGTTTTGAAGTTTTTAATCTGCTATGCATCCTGAGGGCTCTCTGTTCTAGATCAACGTTATCTGTGGAACACCAGCCACGTCCTGGGCAGAAATATTTCTCCCTGTTGTCCAAATATTACTGAATCGGTTGAGTTTTCTCTGTTTTCAATGAATTATTCCATATGTTTCTTTGCTACATTTTCTTTTGGCTTCCTGTTCACAGTAAATGATAGCTTTTGTTTTTAAAAACTTCTGTTATGAAAATTCCAAATATATGCCGATTAGAGAGAATAGCATAATGAACCTCTATGTGCTTATCACACATATAGTTCAACTAATTAAATTATATCAATTTATGGCCAATCTGGTTTCATTTATTACATCATTCGCTCATTCCTAACTCCCTGGATTATTTTGAAGTGAACTCATACATCATATAATATCCATATATCAATAAATATCTCAGTATGCATCTTTAAAAAGAAGGCACTGTTTTTTAAACCTCAATAGCATAATGACACCTACCAATATTTACAGTATTTCCTTAGTATTATCAAATTCCATAAGTCTGCAAGCTTCTGATTATCTCATTTTTTGTTTATACAGTTAATTTGTTTGAATGAAGATGGCATTTGATTGACATGTTTCTGAAGTCCCTTTTAATCTATAGGTTCCCCGCTCATTTAATCTTTTGCAACTTATTTATTGATGAAACTGGATTTTTTGTCCTTTATTGGTTCTCTCATTCTGAAATTTGCTGTAATGTCATTAACCGTGTTCTTCTTTCCTGTATTTTCTGCAAGCTTTGAGGTAGGCAAAAATATTTTAATCAGATTCCTTTTTTTTATTTTAGCAAGATTTACTCATAAATAATATTGTATATGTTCACAAAAATAGAAATAAAAATTGAAGTAAAAAAAGAAATAACAGCAAAAGGACAGAAATGTTTAATAAATAATACTGTAATAAATCCTAACACAACATAGAGAACCTGACTTTATTGAAGTTAGTGGGAGGATATTTGTGATTTTAAAACTATATATTATGGTTATGTCATCTAGAAATCAAATATTCAAGCTCATATGTTAAAATTAGTCATCGTTACGTTTTTCCAAAATGAAAAATAAAACGAAACCAACCTTAACCATCAGTGATTCCATCAACTGAGCAAGTTTGAGTAGCATTACCCTGGTGAATATCGTACTATCGATTATTCTACTCTTGTACCTGAAACTGGATAACAGTATGAAGAACATCCTGAACAAATACAGGATACATATTTAGACCTTCTCCAATCTAGAGGAATACTTGGTTTTCATCAGAATGAAGAATGCAGAGTATTGTTTTAGAACCAGACTTCTTTGATGACCCTTAAGTAAACCAATGTGGACCAGGTAACAGGAACAATTCAAGGCATCAGAATTTTAGGGGGTTCTTGTGATGGAGCACAATGAGGCATTTTAGCTTACTCTAAGAAAATAGTTCATCCCTGTCAATATCCTGGGAAGCAGAGTTCAGAAAAAACTATGAAGACACAATGTGAAACGTCAGTTGTCTTTGCAAAACATAAGTATATGGGAATGGGGGGAAAGTATGTAATTATTTATGGCTTTTCAAAAATGTATGGCTTTTAAAAAGCCATCTCTATAGTGCCTTTTTGATTCCTCTTCTGAAAAAATAAACCTGGAAAAATTAGTAGTCTTTAATTTATAGTTAGTTAGCACATTATGACAGAACTTTAATCTCATATCTCACTTGATAGAAATGAAATAATACGTTTTCCCATTATATAATTATTGAAGTTAATTAAATATAGTTAGTATTCCATTTACATTGATGCTTTTTGTTCAAATCTATGGTGTTATGTATAAATATGCCAGTTATTCAGTAAAACATCACTAAAATTAGACCTATATTGTTTTGAAACTGTTAGAGAATATCTTCTTCGAATTCTGAGAGCTGTATTATATTAGTTTAACTAGTTATCTTCACATTCTGAAGTTCCCCGAATCTATTTTAATTTTATATCAGGAATTGGAGAGATTTTTCGAGAAAAATGTTACTTGAATTCACCAAACGCAATGTGGGAATTTTGACCCACTTCTTGTACTTCTATTTTCCTGCTCCTTTTGCCCCCATAGGAAGAATATAAACATTTTGCTTACTGTAACACATTGCTTTGTTATGATATATTATTGTTACCATTTTTTTAAAAAAAAGAATGTTTCTATGTTTTAATTAAGCTCCTTCATCTAATATGTAATTTTAAAGTTATTATTTCATATAATATCTAACTTGCCACAGTTAGGAACCTGGAGCAGGCTGAACCTTTCGATAAAATGATGCCGTTGTTATGAAAATACAAAAGCATAGACCAGGCGCGGCGGCTCGCACCTGTAATTCTAGCACTTTGGGAAGCCGAGGTGGTTGGATCATTTGAGGTCAGGAGGTCAAAACCAGCCTGGCCAACACAGCAAAACCCCATCTCTACTAAAAATACAAAAATTAGCCTGAAATGGTGGTGGACACCTGTAGTCCCAGCTACTCTGGAGGCTGAGGCAGAAGAATCACTTGAACCCGTAGGTAGAGGTTGCAGTGAGCTGAGATTGCACCACTACACTCCAGCCTGGGTGACAGAGTGAGACTCTGTCTCAAAAAATAATAAATAAATAAATATAAAAAGAAAGAAAACCATAGCTGTAGGCAACTTCAAGCTTATAATTTTGCAGAGCAATAGCAGTAAGATACTCTGTACAAAGTTAAGTCAGGGATTATTGCACATCTCATATGATGAGATTCTTTTTTAAAAAAGTTTTATTTTATTGTCATAAGACAATAAAGTGTCTATAAAATGTCTATATGACAGCACTTTGAATATTGGAGGTCAGTTTTCACGTCCTTCTCCCCAGACAAACCTTTAATTTGTTACAATAATTTGTAAGGATCTCTGGAATTATGGCATTATTGTTATGCATCTACGTGAACTTACGATAAAGTTTTCCAGACCACAGTCTGCCCCAAATTTTGGAGTTTAACTGAACAAAATTAGAATCCAGCTACAAAGTTAAAGAGTAGACCACCTTTACTTCTGACACCCACCACTAGTTCCATATGGCCCCTAATCACCTTCAGATTCCATAATTTACTAGAAATACTCACAGAACTCACTGAAACTTATTATACTCACCGTTTTATTTATTACAGGGGAATGATTCATAAAATCAGTCAAAGAAAGAGATACATGGTACAGAGTCTGGAAGGGTTCCAAATGGGAGATTTTTGCTGTCTTTAGGATGTATGCCTCTTCTACTACTGATGTGAGACGATATATCTTTGGCCCATTTTGTGTTGGTATAATAGAATACCATACACTGGGTAGTTAATAATGAACAGAAATTGATTTATCACAGTTCTGGAGGCTGGGAAGTCCAAGACCAAGCGACCAGCATCTGGGCCTTCTCAGTGTGTTATCCCATGGCAGAAGGTGGAAGGGCAAGAGAGGGAGAGAGAGTAAAAGAGGGACAAGAGGGTCAGTCTACCCCTTTTGTAACAAACTCACTCCCATGATAACAGCGTTGATCCATTCGCTTTGCCCTCATGGACTAATCACCTCTCATTAGGCCCTGCCACTCAACACTCTGGAATTGGATATTTAATTTTTAAATGCACGCTTTTGGGGAGAAGTATTCAAAACATTGCAATGCACATGAAGTACTATCAAACAGGGAAGCTCTACTGAGCTTCTGTGCTCAAAGATTTTGTTGGAATTTCAATACATAGGCATGACTGATTGATTGATTAATAATATAGCAAGTTGTCCAAAGAGCCCATCATGAATAACAAAGACATTCCTATTACCTGGTGAATTTCCAGTGTTTAGAGGTTACCTCCAAAGAACCAGGTACAAAGACTAGGCCTCTCTTTGAGTGAGGCCAAATTTCTTTCTATGCTGTATCATTTGCTATTTTCTTGGCTCCAAACACTCCAATTTCTTCAACTTACATGAGATATAGTTTCTGAAGTTCAACATGACTTGGATGTGTTTCTCTAGATAATCTCTAATATTTCAATTTCCTCTTTTGAAATATATACTTCCTATTGCTTGTCTTCAGAAGCTATCTCTATATTAAAGTATTAGAACCCCACTAGGAAGTGTAAAATAATACTTTGGGGTCAACCAACTTGGAGAATCCTGACATTTAACAGCTGTTAAAACTTGGAAACATTGTATTTACTTTCTGAGCTTCCAGTTCCTCATAGATAACAGTGTTACCAATAATACCCACTTCATATTTTATGGAGGCTAAATGAGATCACCTGTAAAATTTTTAATGCATCATAGGAGCTTGATAGATATTAGTTATTTTCTGGGACAAATACTGGACAGTCTGAATTTGTGTGTGAAAAGGTATCTTAAGCACTGCTTGCTTACCAAGTCTTCTAGACTAGATGTATGCATACATTATTAAAAACATAATTCAATTCAGTTCATTAAATATTTATCTAAGTTCAACTGAGAAGTGCACAGCATTATGCTAGTGACTGAGAGAGAAGAAGACAGTTTCTGCCTTCCTGGAGTGATAACATTTTCATAAATATCTTTGATGTAAGTAGACTGGAATAGGTGTTAAATTCAGATACATAACTAGTACAGCAATGGAAGTCCAAGAGAGAAAAAACATCTGATTGGGGTTATTGGAAGAATGCATCTCCAAGAAGGTAATATGTCCCTGGATGCCCAGTAGTGAGTAACTTTTTTTGAGAATTTCTGAGTGAGTTTACTTGGTAGAAAACTAGATTTAGCAACAAGATAGAAATAAATTAATCATGAATACAGAAATAAACTTTAAACAAAATTATAAGAGAAATAAGAGCTGTCTAAAAGAATTAGCAATGTTAAAAAAACAAACATAACTTTTAGCCATGAGTTTAATCTGTGCATGAAAAATATTTTATTGATTTTTATTGGAATGCAAAGAGATTGCTTTTGTGCCTCACGCTTTAAACACCCAGGAAACTTTACCCAAGTTCTGAAATTCATTATGTCAGTTTTTGATTTTAAGGAAAATATGTGTAGACTTTATTTGAGGTAGTTCGTTTGAAAACTATGAAGGAATTAAACATACATCATTTATTCCTCAAACAATTGATTCAACAAATATTCATTGCATGTATACTGTGTGCCAGGAGCTCTTCCAGGCTCTGGGAAATATATCTCAAAGAAAGCAGACAATACCCCTGCCCTCTGTAGAAGACTGACAAATATATAAATGCATATGTATATATAGAATGTCAGATGATATAAGTATGATGAAGAAAATGAAAGCCATATAATGGGTGATGGAGGGAGGCATAGAAAGGTGGCATTTGCTATTTTATAGAAGTAGATCAGGGAAGACCTCATGACAGACATCTGAGCAGAGACCATTCCAGGTGTGGGAGCATGTCAGAGAGGTATCCAGGGGCGAAAGTTCCAGGCAGAGAAAGCATGAAGAGCAAGGTGCCCAAGGCCAGAGCGTGTGTGCTTGGCATTTTCCAGGAGCCGTAAGGAGTCTAGTGTGGCTGAAGGAGAATGAGCAAGGGAGAAAGCAGTAGGAGAGTGCACATGAGGCCTGTGTGCCCTTGCGAAGACTCTACATTTTATGACCTCACCCTCCCTACCTTTAGCCTCTGCCCACCTCTTGTCTCTGTGTTCTTCTACACCTGTGCTGTCTCGTATAGTCACCACTAGCCACATGTGTCTACTGAGAACTTGGAATGGGGCTAGCCCAAAGGGACAATATAAGAAAAGTGTAAAATATCTCAATACTTTTCATATAGTTTCATATGTTGAAATAAAAAGGCTTTGAATATATTTGATTAACTAAGAAAAATGTATTTCATATTTCTTTTCTTGTAACTAACATTTTTGTTTTGAGATAATTCTAGATTTCCATGCAGTTGTGAAAGATAATGCAGAGAAATCCTGTGTAGCCTTTATCCAGTTTTCCCAATAGCAATATCTTGCACATCTTAGTACAATATTGTTACTAGAATATTGACAATGATACTATCTTATTCATCTTTTCCTAATTTTAATTGTACTCATTTGTGTGTGTGTTTGTGAGTGTGTGTAGGTGTTTAGTTCTGTGCAACTTTATCACATGTGTAGGTGTATCTACCACCACATCAGAGTACAGAACTGTTCCTTCATCACAGATTCCTTATAATTCCCTTTGATAATCACTCTGCCCTCTTTCCTGTGCCCTGTTCCCGCACCAGTCCTGATCTCTAGCAACTACTAGTCTTTTCTCCATTTCTAGAATTTTGTCATTTAAAGAATTTCGTGTAAATGAAATCATACAGTGTGTATCCTTTGGGGATTGCCTTTTTTTTCCCCTTAGTATAATTCTCTGAAGTTTAATCCAAGTCATTTTAATAGTTCATTCTTCTTTTTTGCTGAGTAGTATCCCCTGGTAGGGATGTACCACAAATTTTATTTAACTACTCGCCCATTTAAGTACTAGGTTGGTTCCTGTTTTTGCTCTCATCATTTCTATACAGGTTTTTGTATAATCATGAATTGTATTTGTCTAGTGTAAAGGCTCAAGAGTCTAATTGCTAAATTGTATGGTAAGGGCATGTTTATTTTATAAGATTGCCCAATTGTTTTCCATGGTGGCTATACCTATCTGTTGCATTTTGCTCTTTTTCACTGTGGCTATTAGACAATTTAAAATTATATACATAATTTTTCACATTTGTAATAATTTTTCACATTTCAAAAGAACAGAACTCAGACAGTTCTTGTTCTCAAGAACAGGACTTTAGACAGTCCTGTTTTCCGGTACCAAGCTCTTCCCCACTCAGGCTTTCCCAGGTGCCTCGATTTCTAGCTGGAGTGTGTTCTCATTATCCTCTCACAGATGCATAGACTTCTATAGCACAGTGAGTGGTTACAAGAAGAATCTAAAACTAAGCAACCTGGGTTTGGATGCTGGGTCTATCCCTTACTGGCTCTGTGACTTATTGAGGTATTTAATGCCTTTGTTCCTCAGTTTTCTTATCTGTGAACCAGGTGACTATAGCAGTAGTGATCTCATTAGGTTGGTATGAGGGTTGAGTGAGTTAGCACATGTGAAATTATGTCCTGTTGAGACCCTTCTGACCCCTTACCCAAGACTGGGTTTAAATCCTCATGTAGATTTCCACTGCAGTCAGTATCCTTGTCAAAATTGTAATTATATGATTGCATTAGTCCATTTTCACACTGTTGATAAAGACATACCCAATACTGGGCAATTTACAAAAGAAAGAGATTTAATGAACTTACAGTTTCACATGGCTGGGGAGGCCTCACAATCATAGTGGAGGGCAAAAAGGAGCAAGTCGCGTCTTACATGGATGGCAACAGGCAAAGAGAGAGCTTGTCCAGGGAAACTCCTGTTTTTAAAACCATCAGATCTCATGAAACCCATTCATCATCATGAGAACAATGCAGGAAAGACCTGCCCCCATAAATCAATCACCTCCCACCAGGTTCCTCCCCAACACGTGGGAATTCTGTGGGTTGCAATTCAAGATGAGATTTGGGTGGAGACATGGCCAAACCATATCAATGATTATTTCATATTTTTCTCCACTACTGGAATCTAAATACCTATGAGGCCAGTGATCTCCTCTATCTGATTTAGTGCTGTATCCTCATTGCTAGCACAGAACTAGTTGAGAGAAGGCACTTAAGATATCACTCAAGAATGAATGAATGAATGAATTTCCTTCAATGTAAACATTTACTCACTATTTACTTAAAGTACTATTTTGTTTAATTTATCCTTTCTTAATGTTTAAAAGATCATGTATTATTCATGTTTCTCTGATTCAGAAGACTAGGCCTCTAACTTTATCTCAACAGTTTTTACATGAAAATCCCATGTATTCTGAAATAAAAATTGTTCCAGCATAATGACAAAATTCAAATGAAAAAATAATTAGACATATCTATAATGTGATAGTATTCGATTGTTAGGTTTGGTTAATGTGTGTGGCTTAAATAATCGTTTTATTGTTATACTAGGATTCCCTAAGGTTGACAGAATCCATGTTACTTCACTGCTTCCTTTGGCTTTATGGGTCTTTTGAAGACTTAGCCCTCAAAGCATCAGTAGGTGATATTGACATTGAAGTACTTCTTTAGCTCTCTGCAGATAATTTTGTCTCATTATTTCAATTATTTATGGCTTCAATTAGGTAACCTCCATGACACTCTTAGGAAATTCAGAAAAAAACATGGCAGAACTTCGATGATTTTCATTTAGCCACTCTCTGTTTAAAACCCAAACTGTGTACCAACCGTCATGATCAACAGCATATGCTTTTTACACACACACACACAGACACACACACACACATATTTTGTCAGTTATCTACCTTTACTTCTTCACCTACTGAGGGCAGTTTCTGTAGAAGAAAGAACAGGTTACTCTGAGCTAGGGTGAGTTAGGCTCTTGCTCTGCCATTTTATTAACTCTGAAGTCTTGAAAAGACCAATTAGCATGTTTCAGCCTTCATTTGCTACCTACTGGGAATCATACTGGAGGGATCACATTGATGACGAAACACAAGAGTCCATGTATAGAACCTTAATAATAAATAGCTCCATATTTGGGTAGTGCTAGCCCACATGCGGAATCTCAGGGACATACTTACAGATGTACGTTTCCTCCAATTTCCCCTGTATGCCCTCAAAGGCAGATATCATCGGGTCAATGTTATACATTAAATATGCTGAGTATCAGAAGCACAATTTAACTTCACACAGTTATGTGACAAGACTGTGGTAAAAAACCATGACTCAAATCCGTACCGATGCATAGAGGAATAAAATGTCCCTTTTCTTCATTAACAAAATTTATACTAAAGCATATCCAGGAATAAAAGAAAGGTTTTGATGATATTTGCTTTCTAGTTTAATAAGTTTTAATACTGAATAGGTTAAATTAATACAAAATAACATAAAATGCTAATGTTTATTGAGTATTTACTTTGCACCCAGTATGATCTTACGTAATTTACTGGGATTATTTTATTTTAGTATAACAATGCAAGTAGCTACTATAGTCGTCCCTATTTTACACTTGAGGAAACAGGCTAAGAGAGATTAAATTAGTGGCTCAAGGTCAGAAAGCTAGTAATTATTGAAACCAGGATATGATTCTGTATAATGTGAGGGTTCAAGCCTTTACCCGTGATGCATGTTGCCTCTTATTTCATTAATTTAAATTGGTCATTTGGGTTAATCACATAGAAGGTGATGTTCCCTTTTTGTTTTTGTATGACTTACATTCTTCAACATTTTTCATCCACAGTGTGATAAAATAAAATCATGTTCATTCTCTTCTATACTTTTATATTTGTGTTTCCCTATTGCCTTTACAAATAAAACAAACAATCTCAATAGCAAATCCTTGTGTGAAGTGAGTTAATGAATCTGGTTCCAGCCATTTTCCTGTTGCAACCCAAGGACTTTGAGGTTCATCATAAATATCTACCTATAGGCCAACAAAAATTTTCATGAGTGGGTAACTCTAGTACTGTAGACATGAAAATGTAATACTATATTTTTTTTAAAAAATTACTTCTATTTTAGTAGATCTCTATATAACTACCTTCTGGAATAACAATATTATGTGGATTATTTTTCTAATTAAAATATTAAATCCTTATTTAAAGACTGCTGTTTATTTGGCTATTTATTTACACATTACTTATGAGTCTCCGTTTGGAATTTGTTAGTTTCCATACATCTGCTCCATAAGCTATTTTTATGTGAAAGTTGCTGCTTTATAAGAACATTTGCCTCTACATGTTGCTCTTTTATTTTGCTATATTTAATTGGAATGCGTCTATTGTGTAACCAGAAAGAGTTTTTCAAACTTGGGAATGTTTGCATCACATAGTATAGAGATATGTATTTATTTATTTAATTTCATTTCCCTAAGATATCAACTTTGATTAATAATTATATACAGGCTTTGTTCTTCTTATCTGGGTGTCAACAGTAATTGGAATCCATATCCATATCCTACCTTGCAATCATGCTGCAAAAGGCCAATAAATTCCCGCTGAGTGTGTTACTTGTTAAATTTAGTGCATTACATTCAGGGTAATGAATAAAAGCAGTGGACCGTTACCGTCTGGCTGGCTGAGGAAGGCTAGAACAGCCAGACTCCCCTGAGGCCTTGAGCCAGCTTAAAAACGGTGACAGGCAGAATCAAGGGAGTCCCCAAGCATCACAGTTCAGTTTGTCTCCCTTAATTTCCTCTTCTGTAGAGACTCAGGCTGTAGGGAGGGGAGGAAATCTTATCCATTAATTCACCACACTTTCATAAAATGCTGCATGCTCTGGTTTCATTAACAAGCAAATACAGTTTAGATAAATAGTTACGTATTTACATTTGAGCAGGGAGGTGAGAATGCTACTGAATGTAAATGAGTGGCTGTGCCTTCATGCACTTCACTTTGCATATCCACATATGTCTATTGTGTATTCATTTGTCTGTATTAAAAATGCACATAGATATTTTTGTGAGTGAATAATCAATAAAGCAAGCCCCATAGGTATATATGTCTACTTACTTCCCTCTCATATTTATTAAACATACATAAGCAGTCACTGAAAAAAGGACGACAACATTTCTAAGGCTACTTACAACTCTTTTTTAATAAATAAATATACGCTTCATATAAAAATATTATTTTAAAAACTGTAATGTGAAAATTTCAGATGTATGGTAAATATGCAAATGCGAAGATATTAGAAAAAACTGGTCTATACTCTCAGTTTACTGTTTACAGTTGTGAGAACTGAGAGTCTTTATTCTCCCAGCGTAATAATTATTACACATTATGCTTCCTGCCAAAACTAGCTGACTCCCTTAGTCCTTTGAGCTGTTGTGAATATCTATATCAATTCAAAAACAACTAGATTCTTAAAGAAAGGAAGAAAATATAATTTTATGAAATGACCACTTTTATTATTCTTGAGTGTCTCGGAAAATTTAGTGTAAAGTGTCCTTTGCTATCCAGGATAGAACAGCTGGTTCCAGATAACATGGTGTATCTCATTAGAGAGATATTAGATCTAATTATGCAACATATAAGCGAGATCATTACAGAAACATTATCTTGATGAGGTAAGTAAAGTACATGTGAAATCTAACTCTGCTGTTTTAAAGAATTTTTTAAAGCAAATGTAAGGAATTAATGATTACTTAAGTGTATGAAGAAAGCTGTTGCAAACTACTTATGAATCTTTGACATGTAATGAAAAAATATAATAGAATGATAAGTACCCTGATTATTTGTGCTAGAGATAAAAATCAACTTCTGGGCAAATATTATCTTTTGTTATGGACAATTTTTTTTTCTAAACATAATAAAAATCAGTGCCTTTTCATAGCATTTCTACTGTGTGAGAACTTCTCAAACTTTAGAGTATAACTGAATCACAGAGAGGCCTTATTAAAACAAAGATTGCCGGGCTCAAATCTCAGATTCTGTTCAATAAGGGTAGACCCAGAAAATTTGCATTTCTAAAATTCCCAAGTGATGTTCGTGCTGCTGGCCCCAGTCCACTATTTGAGAACCACTGCACTATGTGAAAATCACTAAAGAAGATGCTTAACTTACATTATCTTCTTGATTATTTTTCTGTAAGATGAAAGTCCATGGATTCTATTCTGTTAGGTATTTTGCTTCCTTTCCTTTTTATTTTTGGAGACAGGGACTCATTATGTTGCCTAGGCTGGTATTGAACTCCTGGGCTCAAGTGGTCTTCTCACTTCAGCCTCCCAAAGTGCTGGGATTACAGGTATGAGCCACCGTGCCCAGCTTGCTTGATATATTTCCATCAAGCTATCTATATTTGAAAATCTAGATTCTTTTACAAAGAAATCTATCTTCAAAATATGGTTAAGACTAGATGCCGGTCGGGCACGGGGGCTCATACCTGTAATCCCAGTACTATGGGAGGCCGAGGCGGGCGGATCACGAAGTCAGAAGTTTGAGACCAACCTGACCAACATGGTGAAACCCCATCTCTACTAAAAAATACAAAAAAGTTATCCAGGTGTGGTAGCATGTGCCTGTAATCCCAGCTACTCAGGAGGCTGAGGCGGGAGAATCGCTTGAACCTGTGAGGCAGAGGTTGCAGTGAGCCAAGATCACACCACTGCACTCCAGCTTGGATGACAGGGCAAGACTCCATCTTAAAAAAAAAAAAAAAAAAAAAAAAAAAAAAAAAAAAAAAGCTATATGCCAAGCATTAGGCATATTTATAATAGCGTGTTTATAAACATCAGCACAAATAATAAAATGAATAGACATTACCAGTTTAATAATTGACTTAGCAAGGAAGATGCCAGGAATAAAGAGGTTTCAGCTCTACAAAGCTAATTTCTTATCTGTAGACATTGTCTTTTTCCTAAGAGTTCTGAGTTTGTTTACTAAGTTTACCAATTCTGTTCATATCAATGTTAAATTTATTAAAAAGTAGCCACAGGATCAAAGTTCTTGATTTTGAAAAACTGGATTATGATCTGTTTTCCAAGTTGATTTAAACTAAGCGATTTGACTAACTCTTGTCTCCATCTTCACAGCAAAACAGAGCGTGACACTCCCAATCATCTGCATGTTGGAAATGAGGAAATGGTTACTGAATGATGCAACTGCTTTTCTATCATTTAGAAAGTTCTGTTTCCCAAGATCACTTTTTTTTTGAGATGATGTCTCGCTCTGTGGCCCAGGCTGGAGTGCAGTGGTGCGATCTCAGCTCACTGCAACCTCTGCCTCCTGGGTTCAAGCGATTCTCCTGCCTCAGCCTCCTGAGTAGCTGGGACTACAGGCGTGTGCCACCAAGCCGCCGACTAATTTTTGTATTTTTAGTAGAGACGAGGTTTCACTATGCTGGCCAGGCTGGTTTCAAACTCCTGACCTCGTGATCCACCCGCCTTGGACTCCCAAAGTGCTGGGATTACAGTTGTGAGCCACTGTGCCTGGCCTACCAAGATCACTTTTTAAGTATCCAGAAAAGCTCTTTCTTATATTGAATTATATCCAGAGGCATAACTAGTGAAGGTTTAGACTCCATTCATTCTCCTATGTTTTTGTTCTTAACTGCATTCAGCAGTCGCATCAGGAACTTTAGAAAATACTGATGCCTGGGTCTCAACCAGAGAGAACTGAATTGAATTGGTCTGGTGAGTAGCCAGGTTATAAGGATCTTTTAAAAATCTTCTCATGTGATTACAATGTGTAGCTGAGAGTTTGAGACCAATGCGTACCATTATTTACAGGTGAATTCATTAAAAGAGCTAACAACAATGAAGTTAATGTGCTCATCTCACCTCTCAAGAGTATTAACAGGCCAGGCGTGGTGGCTCACGCCTGTAATCCCAACACTTTGGGAGGTCGAGACAGGCGGATCACCTGAGGTAAGGAGTTCAAGACCAGCCTGACCAACATGGTGAAACCCCGTCTCTACTAAAAATACAAAATTAGCCAAGCATGGTGGTGCATCCCTGTAGTCCCAGCCACTCGGCAGGCTGAGGCACAAGAACTGCTTGAACCCAGGAGGCAGAGGTTGCGGTGAGCCAAGATCCTGCCGTTGTACTCCAGCCTGGGCAACAAGAGCGAAATTCTGTCTCAAAAAAAAAAAAAAAAAAAGAGCATTAACACACAGGAAATCACAAAGTTTTCATTTTGAGTAGTGTGATCCACTCTATGGATTTACTATAATCATGGTGGTAACATGCTAACAGAAGCAATGTTTATTATGAGAGTTAATGTTTCATTTGGTTTAGGTTCATATTTTCTTTCTCCTGTCAGTCTGCAATGCATCCCTAACAGAATTCCAGAGAGCATATGATGTGCCAGGCTCTGTGTAGGGGACAGGGACACAGTGGTGAACCAACACAAAGGTGGGTTTATAGAAACACGAGTAATATGTTTAGAATAAATACAAATGTGAAAATCATTGGCAAAATAAAAGATTTAAATATTTTTAAAAAGATTTACAAATCGACAATAATTTGATGTTAAAACATAGATTATATTGGCAAAAAGTAGAAAGGGAATGTGGATGTGAAGAGAAGGAATAAAAGGAGTACAGAAGGAAAGATGTATTAATATTTTTGTCCTCACTGGGCAGGGACAACTATGTTGCTTCATTCTTGGCTTTGATACTAACACAGGTATAAAGCATAAGAAACATACGTAGACATTTTAAGGAGACATACAAAATAAATATAAAATATAAACATTGTGTATCTTATCAAATCACTAGTCAAGAATCATATAATTTAAATAACTAAAATCAAGGCAATAAAAGACAAAGTTAATAACTGTTATTTAAAAGGATTTGTACCCTACAAACAGAACTACACACTTTTCAGCCATCTATGATTTATTTACCAAAATAGACTAGTATTCGTTAAGAACAAGATAATAATAATAAATAACAGAAATTTCAGGAATTACATAAAGTCACAACTTAATAATACAAAAAAAAAAGTTTTCATAAAAACATTCCCCCAAAATATTAAAAACAAACAACAAATCAATAATAACATTAAAATAAGCAAGCTATTTGCCTAAATAACTATTGGGACAGAAAGAAAACTAAACCATAATTGTAGGCCATTTAGGAACCTACTAAATTACAGCACCACATTTTAACACTGATGTATCACCAAACCTGTTCTTAGAGACAAATTCATAGGCTTTAACAGTCTATTAAAAAGAAATGTAAAAGAATCATGTCTTTATCACAGGGACTTAACTGGACTACAATAAAGCAAAGATGAAACTTAGAAGGAACACAAATATAATTGAATTCAAGAAATTGGAAAATCAACAAGTAAATCACAGAACTAATATTTTTAAAGAAAAAATTCTTTAATATTTTACAAGGAGTAAGAAGCAAGAAAAAAATGAGAAAGAATATAACATGCAGAAAATTTTTTAAAAATACTGAGGGTAATGCTTAAGAAGGTAATCGCAAATTTCTAGAAGAAACGCTAGCAAATATAATTTGTATAGGATGTTAAAACAATACCTAATAATGCATTACTACTTTATCTTAGTAATGTATAGATGATTTCAATAATCAATTTATAATATTTGACCTTATGTAATGGCATTCTCTCTCCATGTGTTCAAATTTTCTTATAGGACTAATACATATGTTTTAATATACTTCTGACAAGTTTATGCTTTTTGTGAAAATTAGAAAGATTTTTTTCCATTACATTTTTTACCTGGTTATTGCTGGATTAGAAGAGCCACAAAATTCCACACACACAACTTGGATGTAAACAAAAAAATATATCACACATAATCTGGTCTTTTTCTGAATTCCACTTCCAAAACTTGGCAGAAAATCAAAGTGTTCAATCTCCTATGAATCTACTCTGATCTACTATACTAAAACACACCTAGTCTTTTTGTCTTGCATTTTTTCCCCTTCCCCATTATCTCTTCCTAAATCTTGCCTGGGAATTGAAAGCCCAGTAGAGATCTTATTCTGTCACTAAGCAAAATCTGATTTACAATTTTGGTTAAGGAGAGGGAACATATTAAAACATATCAACAATTTTAAAATCAATATTAATTAAATTTCATGTAGGTTTTAGAAATTTTTTACTTGTATACTTTTGACTTTATTTTATAAAATTACATTTTGAAAACTTCTACATTTTTAGGAAATACATGGTAGCTAAAAAGCTGTGTTTGCTCTCTGCTACATTTGCTTTTCCTATCCTTCATTGCTCCTTGGATTTTAGTCTGATTGGTCTTGGGACATGCCTGTTCCCCACAAACACCCCCACCACCATACCCCATTGTTGTGACACATCTTGCTTATTAATGTGGTGAGAGTGGAGCTCACTTACAGAATGTTTGCAGACTAGACATTAGGCTACAGGCCTTTACCATGGAGCAGCAAAGTGGTATCTCACACCTCATCCACAAAGGTTGGTCTAGTCCAAGCCCCTCTCCAGGTTCATGTTCATGTACAGCTCTTTGTTCTTATTGTAACAACCTACATTTTAGAATAGGCAGTGAGGACCATTACCAAGAGAAGTAGGAGGGGCAACCTTCGGCTGTTTGTTTTACAGGATCTCAACTTGTGAATTTACTCTTCTCTTCACAGAATGGGATACCTGCCTGGCACTTACCAAGCTACACTTGAAGAGGATCAGTCCATATCATCATGTCCCCAGTTTCACAGCACCAAGTATTTTATTTGTTCATAAATGCCCTATTGTGGACATCTAGCAAAAAACGATACATCAAAAATGAGATATGCATAAATTTTCATGGAATAAGGTATAAAGCCCAACTCTCAATACATACTGAACATAACAGGAGTCTAGGAAATATTCTAAAACAAATGAGAATGCAGAATGTGCCACAGAAAATAAGACACATCAATGAGGGTAGGTTTGAAATACCAATTTAAGGCAGACTTTCACCCTTTGGCCAGGCTGTAACATTAAAATTCCATAGTTAAGAACTTACTATATATTCAGGCATTTAAAAACCTTTGCATAGATAATTACATTTGACCCTTCTAATGCCTTTATCAGATAGGTTCTATTATTGCTCTTTTTTAAATAAAGAAGATAAACTTTGAAGAGATTAATAAATTAATAAATTGGTCCTCCATGGCACAGATTAATAAATAGCAGAACCTTGATTCAAATTCTAATTTTGTCCTCGATTTTAACTTCCTAATCCTAATGTTATAATGTTGTTTCATGTTGTTACGTGTTACTTTTATGGATTACAAAAGGTTAAAAACCAATTTATATCAGTTTAAGAAAAAGCAGAAATCGTAGGAAGTACCCTGAAGGTACTTCCCCCTTTCTCTGAGGGGTTTCATAGAAACCAAGTACAGGAATGCAGCTGGGCCTCAGGAATAGCAGAAACCAGGGAGTAAAGACTGACCAAACTTTGTTTCCACCTCTGCCGCAGCCACCTCACCACCTTCCACCACACTCCACCAATTCCCTCCACCCCCGCTCTACCCCCACCCCCACCCCCGCCCCGCAGTGTCTTCCTCACTTAGTCCACTTAGTGGAAACCATAGTTACTGTGAGCTTTCTATCTTTTAGTCCAAATATTCAATGCCCAAAAAGAGATGCTTGACTGCTTGACTTTTTTTTTTCTAATCACAAACAACACTAATTGTGGGGATGGAAAACTTTGGCTAGGTTTAGGTCATGGTGCATTCTAAAACTATTATCTATTCATTTTCTTAAATCAAGAATATTTTGAAAATGTTTTATATGTCTGACACTGTCTGTAGTACTGTGAATCCAGCAGTGAACCAGACAAACAAGATCTTATATTCTATAGAGAGAGACAGGGAATAAGTAAGTTAAAATATATAATAAATATCCAAGAGGCAAATACCTATATAAGAGAAATACATAAGCTAATTTCAAATAGTACTATGTTAAAACAAGGTAATATATAGCAAATGATTGATGGGGTGGAGGAGTGGAGGTCAATATTAGATATATAAGAGAGTATTTATCTGAGATAACATCTAAATAGAGACCCAGATGACAAGAAAAAACAGCCATCAAAAAAATCAGGAAAATGATGGCAGGCAGAGAGGATGAAAGGTACAAACGCAATGAGCTGAGAATATTAGGCAGCCAGGATGGCTAGAACCTCGTAAGCAAATGGGAAAAATGTAGGAAATAAGGTAGAGGCAGGGAGGCGGATAGGGACTAAAATTATGTATAGGAGGCTCTGCAAGGCATTTGAATGTTATTCATGTGGAAAAAGTTATAGCCAAAGGGAGGATGCTATGATTTTCTCAAGTTGGGTTCGGTACCCTTTGGGTTATGTTTTAATTTGACAGCTTTTGCTGCAGCCAGAAGATTGTAGAATGAAGTGGAGTGTTTCCCATGGGAGCTGTGGTTCTGGGCAGATAAAGCAATGCACAGTTCTATTCTCTTCACAATTCTGTTCAAGTACTTCTGCTATAAATCCCCGTAACAGTCAGTCCCCCCGCTGTCAATCACAGTAGCCACTGTTCTTCCAAAACCAGCTTTATCTAGGTTTATTTTCTACCAGTTTTCCATATTTTAAATTTTCTTATCTTTTATACAATTTTAAGGCTGTTTAAAAGGGCTAGCTCAATTGAAATATGAATAACTTTCCAGCGTTGGAAAGTGATCTTTGTTATGCTGAATTCATTGATTGATTACCTGATAGTAACACTTATTTGAATTACTGTCTCTTGCCTCTAGGGATTGGCTTCCAGGTAGATTTCACTGGGCTTTGTATTTTAAAGTTTCCTATCTTCCAAGCTCTGTTATTTGCCATGCTTATTTTCAGCTTTCTTAGGAAAAAAATGATTGGATCCTGGGGGCATTTGCTAGATATCTGGCAAGGAGCATCACACAGGTATAAAAGCAAGTCAACCTAACTGAGGAAAATGGAGTAAAATGGAAAAGGATGCCAGTAGAAAGGAGAGAATCTGGGAAGGGGAAAAAAAAAGGGAAACGATAGACAGTCAGGTAGTAGTCATATCAAAAAACAAAGGAATGCCCCCAAAGAGTTATGAATTGCTGCAGGAGAATTAATGAGATGGAAAATTTCTCAAGGAAAAAGAGCCAAGTATATATAAAGGGGAGAAAAGCATAAAAGGAAGAAAAAAAAAAAAATAAGGGAAAAGAAAAAATTTTTAAAAACCCCAAGTGCAAAGTGAAAGAGTAAAACAAAAGAAAGGATAAATTAGGAAATGGTGCATTGCATTAAAGCAAATGTATTCTGTTTTCTTTATTCTTATCTTTAACTGGCTTTGCATTTCTCGGGTAGCAAAGCCAAACTGAAAGGATAATTTTGTTTATGTACCCAATTTGCATAATTGTGCAATATAAATTACAATGCTAATTAAGGACAGCCCTTGGGCTTCTGGAATTGGGTCAAAGTGGCTCCCCAAGTGCAGGGAGGTTGGGGCATTGGCTCTGTCCCCTCTCCCACTGCAGGGAAGCTGGGCAACAAAAAAGAACCTCTCTGACAGTGTGTGAAATCTTGTCAGAATTTGTTGAAGACCCAGAACTGTATGTCTCATTCCCAGACTTGGCTTTTAAAATCATTTTTGTGTGATTCCGCAATGAGGCTCTTGAAAGCTAAAATTTCTTCTAAATGTGGTGTTGGTTATCATTTTATGAGTCCCCTCCCATTTTTTTTTTTTTTTTTTAAATTCAGAGAATTTTGGTTGAAACACTGTAGATAACTGCACATGAACCTGGCATGCAATATTTTCTCACTGGACTCTTGCCAGAATTGTCTCAAACCAGTGGATGATATACTCTGCTCAGGCTTTTGTGGAGCCAGGGGAAGATGACAAGCTGATTTCTGAGCTTGAGTTAAATCCATGTCCTTAAAACTAACTAAACAATTGTACCATAACTACATCAAATTCAGTCCCAGAGCATTTATTCCTTGCACTGTTCATAATAGAGAATTGAGAGGTATAGAGTTCTTATCATTTTTAGCTTGGGATTTTCAAGGAAAGAATTACTTCTGAGTTACTGTTGTGAAGGCTGGCATAACTATTTTGGAGGAACCTCTGTTTAGGTCTGTTTTGAAGGTGGTGTTTGGCAAGCCTTTGGTAGCCATTGAAACTTGACCTCAAGCAAGTTGTATGCAAAGTAGAAACAAGCAGCTCTCAATCACTTAAGTACCTGAGGCACTAGTGAGGGAGACTGATTATCCTGTCTCCATCATCTCTATTCACTTTCCTTTTTCTCCTTCTCCTTTTGAGAAAGTGTAAGCCACTTTTATAAGAGATTTATGATCTACCTTACTTGGGTAACAGCATAACAATTAAGGCTGCTAGTTGTATACACATGATTTTGACTTTGAAATACCAAGAAGCTCTTTCCACTGGGATAATTATAGGAGTAATTGGAAAATACGTGACCTGTGTTACTTTGTTTGCTAGCGCAATGTTTTCCAAACTCTTTCATGTCCAGACATATGAAAAAACAAAAAGATAACTATGTGATCCTGGGGTGCTATAGTCCGAATATTTTTGTACCCCCTTGGAGGTAAAGATAACCCCCAAGGTAATGGGATGAGAAGGTGGGGCCTTTGGAAGGCAGTTGAATCATATTGGTGGAGTGCTCGTCAATGGAGTAAGTGCCCTTATAAAGGTGGCCTAAAAGAGGCTCCTTGCTCCTTCTGCCGTATGATATTTCAGTGAGAAGACAGCTATTTCTAAAGAAGCGGGCCCTCAGGAAACTTGGAACCTATCGTCCCTTGATCTTGGACTTTCCAACCTCCAGAACTAGGAGGAAAATATTGTGTTGTTTTTAAGCCACCCAGTCTATGGTATAGCAATCTGAACAGACTAAGACATAGGATAAACTAGAGGAGAATTGGGACTGTGGGCAGGGCTGATCAGGTTCCAAGGTGACTGGATCTGTGGCTCTGACCAACTCAACCTTCCAATTTCCTGAAACTAAGGGGTTGGTATCTCGTGGCATGTCAGTATATCTCGAGCAAGGTCCCACACCGTAATCCATGCAGCAACAATGTTCAAGTGATCATTCGTAAGGAGTCCATGGTCAAACCAGCATGGCATAAGTTGGGTTAAACACACAGACTTAAACATGTTTATCGCAAGGATTGTGACATTAGCAACCCTTATTTTTACCACTTATTCTCTTTTTCCCTGTGGAACCCACCTCTCTGCGCTCTCGCTTTTCTCCACGTGGTTTGGGTGGAACTAGCCTACCCTTGGCTGTAAAGGAGGGCGCTTGACCTGTTCCGGTCAGTGAGAGTAGCGTATGCCCCAGGCCATAGGGATTGGTTCAGGCTGACAGGAGACTAGAGCATGGCAAATCAGAGTCAGACTCAGGAACACTAGACAAATTTGGGAAATTCTTCGTAGTATTGTTTGAGCAGGTAGATAAAACTACAAATGAATTTTCTAAGTTACTACTGGTATCCAAGATAATATACTTCTCATTTTGCTGAAGCTAGTCTGAATTGGGTATTATTTTCAACTGGAGAAGACTTGATATTTATTTTTATTTCCTAAGATTCAGGTCTAATAGATCATGTTCCTGCTTAAAAGTCTCCAGGACTCACCATTGCATATGGGATAAAGTCTGAGTAATTGTAACTGATATATATGTTTTACCTATAATTGCAGTAAATGTGGGGGCGGGTTCTCTCTCACTAGTTTATTGATGAGAGTGTTAGCTAAGAGTAAACAGGGCGGTGAGAGTCTGTAGTCTAGTTAAGTATCCTTTTAATATGTTGGTTGAGGGGTCCTCAACAAACAGATTGCTTTTTGTTCCTAGAGTTGATCATGCCTTTGGGTAGATTTTTTTTTTTTTCTTTTTTTCTGCAATTGTTCAAGTGGATTTAGTAACTCCAGCCTTTCTTTCTGGCCTATACTTTGGTACTAATTATAAAGGCATAATCTTGACAATGTAGACATTTTAGAGAATACTCCTTCTGATGGTTGTATATGTATTGAGAACAATTACTCTAAAGCAGTGATTCTTAAAGTGTCGTCCTTGTACCAGCAGTATTGCCACCTGGGAAATTGTTAGCGATGTAAAGTCTTGGGCCAAACCTCAGATCCATTGAATCAGAAAATCTGGGGATGATGGCCAGCAATTTGTATTTTAACAAGGTGATTCTCTTGCATGACAGTTTTCAAACGGTTGACAAGAAAGGTCAAAGCCTGGAGAATATCTTGGTTGAGGACTTCCTAAAATCTTCTATCTCATTACCCCAGTATACTTTCCTCATACCTTTTTAATTGCTATTTCACTAGAGTTTTTACTTCTCTCAGGAACTCATCCTATTTAACTGGGTTTTTAGTTTTGCAATTTTATGCCCCCTCTGCGTGGATGTCTATTGTCAGGTTCTCACTTTTCTTGATTGTTTTCCTGGAAAATTAAAAGATCAAGTCAACTGGATTTTTATTAGTTCAACTTCCATTATATCTTCTTCAGGGTGGAGTTTAAAATTATCATATATACTTGCTCCCCCCTCCCAACTCCTTATTTACCATCTTGTTGATTTCAGACTAGTATTTAAATCATATTTCCTAGATAGGCAACTGATGCCATTGTGAGATACAAAATAGTTCATATAACATAGCAAGGGGATATCATTCTAGAATTAAACTCATGTTATAGAAATTTCATCACGAAGGTAAAACACATTTGTACAAATTGAATTTTGACTGTATTTGCATCCCAAGCAGTAGACCAAGACAGACACTGTTTAATCGTTTAGAGCATCAGCTATGAAGTCAGACTTCCTGAGTTCAGATCTAACCCACCACTTGCTGATTATGTGGCCTTGGGCAAACCCTCTGTACCTCAGTTTCTTTTTCTGCCTGAATAAGGAAAATGCTCAGTAAATTTTAGTTAATGTTATAGCTTTTGAGGCAACATTCTGAGAAAGGTGCCTTCACGTAATAGCCAGGCAAGGTTTGTCTAAACTAAAATCGTGTCTGTATAAACACACATAAAGGCTCGTATTTTGAAGACAAAGATAATTGGTTGAGAATGATTAAACCTATACTGGTAAATGAAAATAACAAACAGTTCTTATAAAACTTGCAGTATGTACTCAAACTTAACCTAACTTTAATTGATATGCTATCAGATTTAGTTTAGTTCACATTAACCCAAACCCAGAAACTTGCACCAATTTTAGCTAAGATAATAGTCTCTGTTATTTCTAATCTACTCTCTTTTTATTTGACTAGAAGTTCTTATTTTCCTTTTCTGAGGGCCTAATTCTCTTCTAACTCCACTTACTCAGATGTTATCATCATGTTTATAAATGGATCAGTCTCAGGTGTTGTTACTTTCATGCCTGTGAGCACATATTATTGTTTGAAAAAAAGTGTTCTAAAGTTTTTAAATAGCTAAAAATTTATGTAAAAATTCTTGCTATACCGCAGCCCAGAAGAGCTATGGCTTTTCTCCACTATGGCTATGATGCCTGCCAGGAATTGTTAGTTGTCCCAGTAATGTCCCTAATACCTGTATGAATAATCTTTGGGTGACTGGGCATAGAATTTTACACTCTACAGCATACTGGCTATATTTGCTTCTTCACAGTTACACCCATCATATACTGTCTGGTCTTAAAAATTCACTTGCATATTACATATATACCTGCATTTGCTTATTTAAAAACGATTAAATGTCAGATACTGTTCTAGGCTTAAGGGTTAAGCAAGCTAGGCTTAAGTAAACTTAACGGTTTACTTAAGTCCCTGCCATTATGATGCTTATATTAACAATGAAATAAACTGTAATCATTCTAGAAGGCAGAAACAGAAAGTTTTCTTGTCGCCTTTTTCTTAGCAGAGCGCTGGAAACATAAGTAGGTGCTTAATAAAGACTCCTGGATTATTGAAATGCATACTATACTTAAACATTAGGAACTCCTGAGGAGCCTGGCTGAAGAAGGAAGCTCAGCAAATGCAGGCTTATGGAGTGGAAGATTATTTGAGCAGCAAATCACTTTAGAGAATACCGAGTAGAACTTTCTTAGGTGAAATAACAGAAAATACCTGTTGTTTTAGTAAGGGAGGAGACCACCCCTCATATTGTCTTATGCTGAATTTCTGCCTCCAAAGAAAAAACAAGTAAAAACTAAAAGACAGAAATGAAATCCACAGGCAGGCAGCCTGGCGCCACACCCTGGGCCTGGTAGTTAAAGATCAACCCCTGACCTAATTGGTTCTGTTATCTATAGATTACAGACGTTGTATAGAAAAGCACTGTGAAAATCCCTGTCCTGCTCTGTTCCATTCTAATTACTGGTACAAGCAGCCCCCAGTCACGTACCCCCTGCTTGCTCAATTGATCATGACCCTCTCACGTGGACCCCCTTAGAGTTGTGAGCCCTTAAAAGGGACAGAAACTGCTCACTCAGGGAACTCAGTTGTTGGAGACATGAGTCTTGCCGAAGCTCCCGGCCGAATAAAGTCCTTCCTTCTTTAACTCAGTGTCTGAGGGGTTTTGTCTGCGGCTTGTCCTGCTACACTAGCAATTAAAACTTAGCTGTACCATACAGTCAATTGACTGTACCAAAATTGACCGTACCATACAGTGTACCCTATAGTATACCCCCTGCCCCTTGCTGACCTAGTGAAGACTTGTGGGAGGTATCGGAAAGAGAACTGGAATTGAGGTGGGAAAATCAAGATCTGTCACTTTAGCCAAATGTCTTGGTTTCATGAAACCCACATAAAATGGGACATTTTGGGGGATATTGTGAGAATTAAAAGAATAGAATATTTGAAAACACTTTGGTACATTTTTCTAGGCAGAACAGAATTGAGTCTTGGGCAAGGTGTCTTGAGTTAAAATGGTGATGAAAAAAATGAATCATTGAAAGAGAAGGAAGCATTCTAATTTACAGTCATTAAGGACTGCCATGAAATTCCACCCCATGAAACTCTGAAATGGGTGTATATACCTTCAGGAATGTGTAGCTTGATCATCAAGAGATTCCAGTATAATGCCACAACACACTTTTATAGTTTAGACCATGATCGTGTGGTAGAGATAGTTAAAAATGTTTAATCTCTCTTATTCTCAAATAATGAGTATAGGAAACAAATAAGAATTTAAATATTTCTGAAGATCATTGTGAAAATGTCTAGCATATTTTGTAAACAACAATTTCTTGGATTATTAGATACTTTGCTGTTTGCTTTTCAGTAGGCACAAACATATTGTGAGATGTTCTGTATTTATGAAGTTACAATAAACTGTGAAAATAACAGAATGCATTCTGGGTAAGCTAAAGCAGTAGTCCAAATATTTCATTAATATTCAGATCCATACTTTGTGTTGTATTCTTATTCAAAAATATATTTTAAAATATTATTGTAAGTACGTTTCTTATCGTCACTTTTTAATTTTCATTTGTAGGTTGTGGAAAATGCACTAGAATCAACAAACATGGGGACAAATTCAACTCGGATATCAAGTCTTCAGAGAAGTTTTCCTGCCTTTCTCTCCCTGTAGAATTAAGTATTCTTCTACTGTGACACCATCTAACTTGTGCTCACATCTTCCTCTATTGTAGTTATGTGTTCACATGCCTGTTTTTTTGTACCAGGTTCTCCCAAAGGGAGACATTCAGTCTTACTCTTCTTGGTAACTTTAGCACAGACCTGGCAGATTGTTGATGCTCAACAAATGTTTATTGACTCAGATACGTTCAATTGAACATTGACTTTTGATCAACTCTGGGAAAAGTCTGCAAAGCTAGTGAGGACATTCAGAAATTCATTTCATTTCAATCTTAACTAAATAAATTATTGAAGTCTCAGAACTTCTCAGTACTTATGTGTCTCAGATTTAGACACATAGAAACTTGGGTAAATAACATCTATATTGTTATATTCCTCAAAAAAAGTTTATCTTTTCATGAAATGAATCTACTGAGGATATTTATAGAAGCTGAATGTAAGTGAGCAGAATAAAGTGGCGTGTGTGTGTGTATGTGTGTGTATGTAATTTGAAGAGTAGGTGGGAGAAGGTTGTGATAGGACAGCAGATCTTGTTTATAATAGTCACTAGCTATAACAGACACTGACTGATGCCTTTCCAATATCCACATCCCTTTTCTTTCTTTCTTTCTTTCTTTTTTTTTGGAACAGAGTCTGGCTCTGTCCCCCAGGCTGAAATGCAATGGCACGATCTCGGCTTACTGCATCCTCTGCCTCCCAGGTTCAAGCAATTCTCGTGCCTCAGCCTCCCGAGTAGCTGGGATTACAGGCTCCTGCCACCACGCCCAGCTAATTTTTGTATTTTTAGTAGCAGTGGGGTTTTGCCATGTTGGCCAGGCTGGTCTTGAACTTCTGACCTCAGGTGATCCACCTGCCTCAGCCTCCCAAAGTGCTGGGATTACAGGCATGAGCCACCGTGTCTGGCTCCCTTTTCTTACTTAATGGCTGTGTCAATTAAGTATCAAGTTAATGTATCAAGTTAAAAACCTTCCTTCAGTAGCTTCCAATGCAAATAAAGGTACCCATGTAATCCCAGTCTGGCCAACATTAAAATTGACGGAAGGCTCTGGTTGGGGCTTCAAGGAAAGCGTTATAGAAAGATAAACTGACTGGATTTGTCCCTTAGTTCACTGGTCCCCAACCTTTTTGGCACCAAGAGACCAGTTTGTGGAAGACAGTTTTTTCCATGGACCAGGAGGGTGCTGGGGGATGGTTTTGGGATGAAACTGTTTCACCTCAGATATCATCAGGCCTTAGATTCTCATAAGGAGCATGCAACCTAGATACCTTACATGTGCAGTTCACAATAGGGTTCGTGCTCCTATGAGAATCTAATGCCACTGCTGATCTGACAGGAGGCAGAGCTCAGGCAGTAGTGCTTGCTGGTTCCGCTGCTCGCCTCCTGCTGTGCAGCCCAGTTCCTAACAGGCCACAGACCAGTAATGGTTTGCAGCCCAGGGTTTGGGGGCCCCTGTCTTAGTTCCTTTGCCTTCCTCCCAGATGGATGCCTGGAGGAATGATCATCCCACAATTGTGAAAATTAAAGCCACATTTTAGAGTTGGTTTCAATTGTAATACAGAAGAAATCTGGACCTTGATGACATTTGAGCTAGAGTACTAATCTTGATCCTCCTATTCATGAGCTTGTTGCAAGAGACAGATAAATCTTTTACTGATTTAACTCATTGTTGAGATTTCTTTGAACTAAACGTAGTCCTAATACATTTTTTCTTTCCCAGGAAAATGGTAGATCATGACTTTTCAAATCTAATAAAACTCGTGTAGCTAAAACCACTCTACTGAAACAATTCCATCTCAGTCCATGGTACAAGGGATTTTCCTGGATGAAAAATGGTGTCTGATAATTTTGTTGATTTCTTTGTTGGTTTTTCCTGAAACCTAGGGTTAAAGAATCCAGGAAAGTTGTCTTAGGTAGAGATATAATTTCTGTGGACATCAACTGATAAATGCAATTACAGTTTGTATGCCTAGGTTTGGCAAAAATCATATGAGCAACATCCCTCACATAATATTGTTCTAATTAAATTTTATTTCTTTCTTGGTATGAAACATGCTGCAGAAGCACAATCAATGAACACTGGACAGTTTCCTTAAATCTTGCTCTTCGTCCTATTTATATAATTTATTGTGTCAGTGGTTCTCAAGTGGTATGCTCCTGCAACTCAGCATCTGAAAATCCTTCCCAGATGTGCTGAAAAATTTTCATTAATTTGTATATTCTATTTTATTTTTATAACCAAGTACACATGCTTGTGACTGGAAAACACCCCTCATTTAATCCCAGAGGAATATTTGGGCTTGATTCATGCCCTGCTCACTCCACCCCATTATTCAAATAGAGATCACTGAAGAAATCCCTGCCCTATAAATTTAGCTGATCCAAAAACAAAATGGAAAATTCATTATTTTAAAGATTTCTACAAGATCTTTGTACCACTCCATTTTTTTTTCCTATTAAGAATTATATGATTCTAAAATAAGTTCCAACCCTAAGTATCAAAACTGGAACACAACTTTAAAACAGGAAGTGATTATCTCTACAGTGGTATTTAATACAGAGGTGATAGCTCTGGTTAGTGAATTTCAGGACTAGAAATCAGGCCTGCTGCCTCTTATCTTAGAGGAGGTACAATAAGAAGAGGATTAGAACTACTGTATATATTAACAAGAAGAACTCTCTATTATGTTCAGCTATGATTATATATGGTATTATGTTTCTTTTTATGAACTACAGTTCACTGTCTTTAAACATAATGTTTGCCCAAGGTGGGGGTGGGTGTGTGTCTGTGTGTATATGCATGTGTTCACATATGTGTATGTATATTTGATTCATTCATTCTGACCTACTGAATTTACTGAAGCAATGAAAAGAAATACCTTGAACTGAGGGACCTGGCTTAACTCAACATCTGTACCATCTACCTTTGAGTATACATTCCTTTACTATGAAACATGGAACCTAAAACTAAAATTGCATTTGCTAAACTACTTTGGGTGAGATTAGCTTTGGTCAATTAGATGTTCTTGTGTAACATTTAGAAGGTGATAGTAAGGCAAAGGTCATGTGACTGGCTGAATTTATGTTCAATGATCTTTATTGGGGTACACTTTGTATATAATAATAAATAATGCACACATTTAAAGTGTACAATTTGATGAGTTCTGACAAACTTACGTGCATGTATAACCAGCATCAATATCAAGATACATAATGATCCCCTCATTCCAGAATAGTCTCTTGTGTTCTTTCCAGCCAACCCCTGGATTCTGGCAACAATTGATCTGCTTTTTATTACCATGGATCATATTTGTCTTTCCTAGAGATACAAATAAATGAAATAATGTAGTGTGTCCTCTTTAACTTTGGCTTGTTTCTCTCAGCACACTATTTCTGAAATTTGTCCATACCGTTGATATGGCAGACAGAATTTTAAGGTGGTTCCTAAAATTCTTGCCTCCTGGTATATATAATTTTCTCTCAGTTTTCCACTGAACACTAATCTAGGTGCTATTGTAAAGGGATTTTTCAAGTGTAATTAAAGTCCCTAATAAGTTTATTTTAAGTTAGAAAAATTTTCCTGGGTGAGCTTGAGTTAAGTGAGTGACCTAAGCAGGTGAGTCTTTAGAAAAAAATTAAGAGATATCTGAAGCATAGACAAAATTCTGTTGGCTTTTAAAAGAAAACTTCCACGTGATAGAGAAAGCCAGATGTTAGGGAACACCAGGTTACCTCTAAATTGACAGCCAGCAAAAAAGCTAAGACCTCAGTCTTATTATCATAAAGAATTGAATTCTGTCAACAGCCAGATGACCTTAGAGGAGGACCCTGAGCCTCATATGAGATCACGACCCTGGCCAATACCTTAAATTCAGCCTGGTGAGATATGAACAGAGAACTCAGCTATGCCATGTTCAGATTTCTCACCTGTAGAGCGGTGAATTAATAAGTGAACATTATTTGAAGCTGCTAAGTTTGTGGTGATTTGTTACACACCAACAGAAAACATATACTGTATATATCATTAGATTTTTCCTTTATATTGGTGAGTATATTTGTTATCTATTACTTCCTAACAAATCGACAATAATTAAATGTCTTAAGACAACACATATTTATTACCTCATAGTTTCTGTGGGTCAGAAATCTGGGCATGGTTCATGTAAGTTCTTTGATTTAAAGTTGTAGGTAAACCTGTAAACAAGGAAGCAGTCAAGACCGAGGTCTCATCTGAAAGTCAACTCGGGATGGGTCTGCTTCCAGCCTCACTTAACATAACAGTTGGCAGGATTCAATTGCACTTGGGTGGTTGGATTGATGGCCTGAGATAATTACGTAGCTATTAGCTAGATTTCACCCTCAGTTTGTTGCCATGTGGCACTCCCCAAGGTGTCAATTTACTTCATCAAAACCAGCAAGGGAGAGAGTCCGCTAGCAAGATGCTACAATCTCTAGTAATGTAGCTACAGAAATGACATCCCCTTAGCAATGGGATATTTTATTGATTAGAAAGAAATTACTCAACAGGAGGGGATTACACAATGTAGTGAATACCAGGAAGCTGAGATCAGAAGGAGCTAGTTTAGAAGTTGCCTACCACAGTGAGTAGTGTTCTATTACCTGAATATACCAGAATGTCTGTATCCACTCAACGGGGCATAGACTTTTGTGTTCATTCAAGATGCAGACTATTATTATTTGAACAATAAAAGTTACTATGAACATGTAAGTATAAGCTTCTGTGTGGGCATGTTTCATTTGTTTTGAGTGAAATTGCTAGGTCACATAGAAAATGCATATTTAATCTTACAAGAAACTGCTTAAAATGCTTTACAAAGTGATTTTACCATTTTACACTTCCAACGATGTCTAGCAATATATCATAGATCTAGTGGTTTCGTATCTCCACAAACACTTGATATTGTCACTCAGTTTAATTGTAGCTCTTTAGATAGGCTTCTAATGGTACTCATTATGATTTTAATATGCATTTCCCTAATGCTTATTAGGGACTAATTATGTTAAGCATCTTTTCATGTATTTAGAGGCCATTTCTGTATCTTCTTTTGTAAAATATCTGTTTAAGTAGCTTGCCCATTTGGATCGCTTTACATTTTATTATAGAGTCATAAGAGTTCTTTATATATTCTGAATATAACTCTTTTATCAGACATACATATATATATCTCAAATATTTTTTTCTAAGTTTGTGGCTTGTGTTTTTACTTTTTATACTGTTTATTGAACAGTAGATTTTAGATTCATTTTATCCATTCTTCTGTTATGATCGATACTTTTTGAACTATCTGTGAAAATATTGCTATGTAAAAATAAAAAATATATTTTCATCCTGAGTTTCATAATTAGCTTTCACTCATGTCTGTGATTCATTCTGAGTTATTTTCTTGTATAGTTTAAAGTCAGAGTGGGTATTTGTTTGCTTATTAATATATGTATAGATATTTCTAATTATTTCTAGCACCATTTATTAAAAAGTCTCTCTTTTTACCCATTGCATTATTTTGTTTAAATTATTATGACTAAAATCAAATTACCAAATACACATGGTCTATTTTGAACTATTTATTCTGTCTCATTGATTTTTATGTGTTCCTTTTCTCCAATATGATTGTCTTATTTACTGTAAATTTGTTGGAAATATGGGAGTCAAATTTAAGGATTTTCATTTTGTCCTCTTATCAAGTTGTTTTGGCTCTTCCAGGTCCTTTGCATTTCCCTGTAACATTTGGAATTAGATAGTCAATATTTCCCCGAAATAAAGCCTGCTGGGATTTTGAACAGGATTGTATGGAATCTATAAATCAATTTAGTGAGAATTAATAACTTACATTAATTAGTCTAATTGATGAACATAGTATCATCTTCCATTTATTTAGGTCTTTGACTTCTCAGAAATATTTTATAGTTTTCAGTGTGTAGGTCTGGAAGTTCGTAAAATTCTAAGTGTTTTATGGTTTTGACTGTAATTGTAAATACCTCCCATCGTTAATTGTTAGTATATAGAAATACAATAAATTTTATATTGATTTTGTCTTATGCAATCTTCTATACTCACTTCTTTCCAATAGTTTTATGTGGAATTCTTAGAAGCTTCCACTTATATCATCATGTCATTTGGTAATTAAAACAATTTTACATCCTTAATCTGTATGTCTTTTTTAAAATTTTGCTTTATTGCACTTCAGTACAATGTTGAATAGGAGTGTTGAACACTGATTCTTCCCTTATTCCTAATGCTGCGGAGAAAAGTCTTTCATTTTAAGTGTGATGTTAACTGTAACTTTTTATAGGTGCCTTTCATTGGATTGAGAATGTTCCTTTTTATCGCTCGTTTACCGAGATGTTTTTATCAAAAATGGAATTTTGTCAAATGCTTTTTCTGGAATGGTCTGATGGTTCTTATTCTGTTAATGTGGTGAATTATAATGATCGATATTCAAGTTAAACAGTGCATTCCTGGAAAAGCCCTATAGGGTTATGATATACTCCCTTTTAAAAGATTTGCGGGATTAATTTGCTAATATTTGTTCAGGATTTTGTGTCTAAATTCACGAGAAATATTTGTCTATACTTTTCTTGTAATATCATTTTAAATCAGAGAAATGCTGGCTTCATAAAATGAATTAAAGAATGCTCCACTCTCCTATAATTTTCTGGAACAGTTTGCATAGGACTGGTATTATTTTTCCTTAAAAGTGTGATAAAATTCACCAGTGAAGCCATCTGATCTGAGGATTTCTTTGTGGAATCATTTAAAATTATAATTCCAAATTTTAAATTGGAATTTTAAATTGAATTTAACTCAGATTTTCTATTTCTATTTCTTTTTGAGTCAGCTGGGCTTTTTTTTTTTCTGTTTAAGCAATTTGTTCATTTAATTTAATTTTTCTAACATATTGACTTAAAGCTGGTTATAGTATGCTCTTACTGTCCTTTTAATGTTAGCAGAATTTAAATTGATATGTCCCCCCTTTTTTTCATTTCTGATATTGTGAACATTTCTTCCCATGCGTACTCAGTGTATTTTTCTTTGTATTTGTCCTGCTTAGGGTTCATTGTGATTTTGTATATTTAAATTTTTCTTAAATTTGGACAAATTTTTCATTTTACCTGCAGATATTCGCTCTGCCACCCCTTATTTCTGGGCCTTAAATTATATAGCCTTTACACTGCTCAGTGTTGTCTCACAGCTCACAGAAATGCATTTCAAATTTTTTCACTCTTTCTCTCTCTGTGTTTCATTTTAGGTAGTTTTTATTGATAGTCTCAAAAGTTCACTAATATTTTCTTTTGCAGTAAAGTTTACTAAGAGTTTTTGTCTGTAGTATCTAATCCTGTGTGGTGAATTTTTCATGCAAGATATTCTAGTTTTTATTTCTAGATAATCTAGTTTATTCTTTTTAAATTTCTTCTATCTATTAACATCATGTTTTCTTTACATAATTGAATAACACTATAACGGCTATTTTAATATCCTTGCCTTCTAATTTCATCACCTCTACCATTCATTGTTCTGTTTCTGTCGCCTAGTTTGTCTCCTCATTATGTGTCTCATTTTCCTATTTCTTAGCATGCTTAATAATTTTTGGCTGGATGTTGGATGTGTGAATTTTACTGTGGTGATGGTCAGTCATAGTCATTTTTGTCCTCCATTGAAACCTAGTGAGTGGCCTTTGTTCTAGAAGGCACTTAAGATACCTGCATTTCATCTTGCTCTTTTTTGAGGTTTGTTTTTACTTTTTTTTGGATATGGTTGCAGCAGCCCTTATTCTAGGTATAAATGAACTCCACTACTAAAGATGGATTTTTTTAACATCTGTATTAAATTTTCAGAGTGATCAATGAGGATGCTCCACTCTGACTGGAATAAACCCAAGGATCCCCAGCCCTGTGTGAGCTCTAGGAACTGCTCACCTCACAACTCTCAGCCAATTTCTGCTTATTCTCATGGGGTTTTATCCTATCCAGATATATCTCACAGCTAAGTCTCAAGGGGTCCTCATTAAGATTTCTGCTGTTCTTTCTCTGTATGGCTCCTTCCTCTTTGAAACTCAGATTTTTATTCCATATATGGTTGTATTCTGGGATTCCAGGTAGACATATCTTTTGGGGCCACAGTTCAACCTACTATAACACCTAATGAAAAATGTCATTTAGTGTGGACCTCTTAAATTTCACGTTACAAGCTACAGAGAAACTGTGACTGTGAAATTCAACTTTTCAGGAAGTGACTATAATATCCTGAAATCAAACATATCTCTGTCTTCAAATGCTTTTACTAGATTCCTTGTACACAGATTTATGTGGTATACTATAATCGTCACAAAAGAATGACACAATACTCTCTTTCAGTATGTTTACTGTTTTTCCAGGAAGATAAATCATGAATATACCAAAAAAAAAAAAAAAAAACACCCCAGTTCAAGAGAGCAAATTAATAGACATCCAAAGGCAGTAATTGAGGGGTTTAAAATAGGTGAGTGCATAAGTTTAGAGAAGAAAGCTATCTGAGGTCTGGATTCAATTGAAAAGGTTTCATAAATAATAGGGAGCTAGAGAAGGAGGTTGGAGAATAAAGAATGGAATGGACCACATTCCAGAAAGGAAAGAGGAGGAAAACCACAGTGAACTAAGGGTTGAGGTAGGCAAGGGACTGGTGCTCAAGAGGAAGAGGTGGAAAATTTAGTAACTCGAGAGTAAACCATGAATTAAATGTAGAATGAGAGCTTGACTTTTATTCTACAACAAGTAAAAATCCACTGATTTTTGAAACATGGGTTATGAGTGAGCTTATCTTTTCTAGCTTATTTTTTCTACTCTCTCTCTTCTCCCATTTTGTTCCAGGATAGTCTTTCCAAAACTCTACTCTGCACATCAAAAATTCCTTCCAATTTTTTTTTTATTTCTTCAACTCCTCCCTCAAACTCATTATTTTCTCCCATTTTTTCCTCTAAACTATTTTTCTGAAAATTATCCTAGAGCTTCTTCTGTCATTTTGATGTGCATATTTACAAACAAGTGGGCCTTACACAAAAGTACAATCACCTGCTAGGCACTGTTTCACACTTAAACCTACAGTCTATTTTGATGTTGATTATAGTTGAATATTCCTTAGGTTAATAGCTGAGGTTTCTATATTTTATACAGATTTAATCCTACTGTAATGACATGCAAAGCAGATTTAAGTTCATATTTAGCAGGGATCTGTTCAAAATGTGAATGAAATTCTGTCTGAGCTGGAACCATGTTGTGCAGAGCCCGTGGTTCTTTGCTGGTGAGGCCCTTAACCCCTCTGGCTACAGAGTTATTTTTCTTTGGCACCCAAAGGTGGAGCAGGGACAGATGATGAAGGGGACGGCAGTTCACACGTGCTGTTCTATCATGTAAACATTCGCTAAGCACCAGTGCTGGAATATTACTCTCAGCAGTTTATTAGTTCATAGGAAAAATACAAGTACATGTGGAAATAAACATTGCAGGCAAAGTTGCTTTTAATAGTGTATCTAGTCTTAATATTCCCAATTTAGTCATTTCTGGAAATGAACACAAATGAAGATTACAAGCTCGTTGCTGTATCTTTACAATGATTATTTCTAACACAATGAAAACAGATTGACAGCATAATCTACAGAGTAAGCTGTGGTTGGTTGTACATTTCCATTTCCCTTTCTGTGTCTTTTCCACCATAAATCACCTGACTACAAATAGCCAAGTATCATAGACATGCTTTGTTCTCCAAACCTTGCACATTTTGAGTAGAGCACTTTAAAATGTCCCACATTATAGAGCTTAGCATAGCATAAGCTTCAGAAGAAATGCGACAGCATCAGTTGGTTGCAATCGGAAAACCATCCCAGAGCCATGATGAATAGAGAAAAGACAGAGACAAAATTTAAAATGTTGTAGACTTGCTAGACAAACTTTTTCTGAAATGTCTTCTCACCTTTCAAACAACACACAGCTGTAGAGAAAAGGATGAGTGGCCTCTGATTCTGGATAAAGAAGAAGAATATTGTAGCTACTTTACACCAAAGTCATCCACATCTCTCCAATACCCAATCCTTCCTAAACGGTAACTAAACATATCCTTTAACAGTAAACTTGCTCCTAGATGGACTCATCTTCCACTTCACTCCCACAAATGTCAGAAAGGATTCTAAGGTTCTGAGGAAGAAAACTTATAACAAAAGGTAAAGGGTATTAGAGTTGCTGAGCCTAGAGAAAGGCAGAAAAAGCACAGGTGTAAGAATAGCCTTAGTATCGCATCTCAGCCTTTTGGCTAAGATCAAGTGAAGAATAGCCTTAGTATGTGAAGGAGCAAGCCACTTATTCCCATGAGGATGAAAATTGTGTCTAAATTGATCTTGCCTCTGGCATGAATTTTAAAGACTGATACTTTTACGAATGTGGCTGCTGCTATTATGACTTAGCTGATGCATGTATAGAATAAAGGGTTTAGGTTCGACAGTTTAAATAATTTGTAGATTTTAGACTTTACAACAGGATGGTCAATTTGTTTCTGCAAAGGGACAGATAGTACATATTTTATGCTTTGGGGGCCATAGTCTGTCACCAGCACAGAAATGATATTGGAGCTGGAAGACAGCAGTAGAGCATGGGCATTCTGCAGACCACACATTCTGCAGACCACACATTGCAAATCCTGCTCTAAATTATTAACATTAGTTGCTAGAACGGAACCAAAACATCGTTTTGGAGAAGTGGCTGATGTGGAGGTTTATTGACAAAGGGGAAGGCTAAACTCCATCTCCCATAGCTCCTATTAGTAAACATCTTTCTAAGAAAATAGCTCACTTGCAACGCAAAGGGAGCATCAGTACATATTCCATAGGCCTCCTTCCAACTGAACTGCTGCCCTCATGCTCCACCCCACAGCAGTATTGCAACTTGCATGGCACACAAAGATACAGAGGGTATTTACTTAACAAAGGGAATCATTTAAGTGTCCTTTCTGCATGTTGGGGATATTGCTTCTCACAGCCAAATCAAAAGATTTTAACAGTTTCAATAAAATTGAATTTTAGTAGTGACATTACCTCAGTGGTTCTCAAGTAGGGTTTGATTTTGCCCCACAGGGGACGTTTGAAAACACCTGGAGATATAACTCTAAAATTGTCATAGCTTGGAAGGGGTTGTTACTGGCATCCTTTGGGAAGAGAGCAGGAGCTAAGATGTCTAGCGGGCATAGGTGCTGCTAAACATCCTACAGTGCACAAGGCATCTCCCCACAACAAGGACTTATCCAATCCAAAATGTCAATAGTGTTGAGGTTGAGAAGCCCTCCAGTAGTACTTTAATAAGTTCTTCCTTTTGTGAAAATAATTACAACATAAAACATAAATTCATTTTTGGGAGGAATCTTGAGAGCCATCACTGCACAGAAGTTTTCAGATCAAAAGTCTTCCAAATAGTTTGCAGAAGGAACTCCCATGAAAATATTTTGCTTTTTGCAAATTAATACAGGAAGTAAAAGGAAGTCTCATATTTAAAGATCCGAATGCAGTATCTTTGAGAATATGAATTAAAATTATTGCTTTGAAGAAAGGTGCTTGAATTCAGGTGTTTTGTAGTTTAATTTCTCTAATCCTGGCATTGGATATAAAATACAGATATATTTAGTTTTTCTATTATGAGCATGATACAGTCTGGAATTATATCACGCCTGAGCAATAACTTACCAGATTAATGCTGAGAACTGGAACTATGTAAGAGAGAAGGCTTAAAGTACATGATAAAATAGAAGCAATGCTTTTGTAGAGTTGGAAAGAGATTAGTGGAGACTTGGAACTGCCTAAGAACTGTATGTTTTTCTGTAGGGAAAGTGGTAGCTAAGATGCAGTTGAGGCTGGGCTGACAGAATCAGGTCAAAGTGTTCTGCTCCATTTTGATGTGTCTTAATATGGAGTTACTCAGATGAAGTGAAATCTGTGTAAGTCCTGAGTCTGGATAAAGGAAAAACATTTCTGTGAACAAACGGAGTTCCCTCTAGTAGTTAAGTTTAGTCACATATATTAATCAAGGTTACCCCAAATGATCAGAAGTTATTAAAACTTATCAAAGCCTCCAAATTATCTAATGACTACGGAGTTAGGGGGCAGAAACCAACCAATAAATTCTACACTTAAAAAAAATCAACCAAGCCGGTCATTTGTGGAAATAAAAATGAAATTCCTGCTACTAGTTTATTTATTTTAATGTAAAAATTAACTTTTTACTTTAGAGTAAACTTAGATATACAGAAAAGTTTTCAAGATAGTACAGAATCCTAATACATTAGTACGGTAGACTTGTCACAAGTTACGAACCAATGTTAACACAGTATTATTAACTAAAGTCTACACTTCATTGAAATTTTCTTAGTGTTTCCCTAGCATTGCTTTTTCTGTTCCAGAATCTCACGCAAGATACCATATTACATTTGGTCAGCATGTCTTCTTCGGTTTCTCTTAGCTGTGACAGGTTCTTAGACTTTCTTTGTTTTTACTGGTGAGATATTTTACGGTATGTCCCTCCATTGGGATTTGACAGATGTTTTCTCATAAACTAGGCTGGAGTTGTGGGTTTTGAGAAGGAGACTACAGAGATAAAATGCCAGTTCTAGAAAATCATCTCCAGGTGATACACTATCAACTTGACAGATCACTCGATAGAAACCTCACATCATCTAGCTAAAGTAGTGCACATAATTCAGTTTTAGACTGAACTCTATTTATATATTGAAACTATATATAATAAATACCACTTTTTTTTTTTTTTTTTTTTTTTTTTTTTGGGGTTTGCTCTGCCGCCCAGGCTGGAGTGCAGTGGCCGGATCTCAGCTCACTGCAAGCTCCGCCTCCCGGGTTTACGCCATTCTCCTGCCTCAGCCTCCCGAGTAGCTGGGACTGCAGGCGCCGCCACCTCGCCAGGCTAGTTTTTTGTAATAAATACCACATACTATGTAAAATGGTTTGGGAAAATGTTCAGACCAATATCTTTCTTTAATTTAAAAAAAAAATCATTGTTTTCTTGAAAAGCGATCACTAAAATATTTAACTGAAACCACAACTGTTTACTGCCTTGTTAACACCTAATCCTAGACTAACTTAGAGCTAGTATAACAATCTTTAATTTACTTCTGTGAAATAATATTGAAGGTCATTTTTTTCCTAAAATGGAAAAAACACTACTACTACTCCTAATATTTTTAGTAAAAGTATCTTAAAATTTTTATAGCATTTTCACATGTATTATGTTTCTTGAGTATCATAACATTCCCATTAGACAATCAATGGATGTTATTTCTTTAGTCATAGTAACTGTGTTTTTGTACTTTGCTATCAAATATGACAATATTTGACAAATATGTGTCTTTATTGCATGAGTGCAAAGATATATTAATAGATAAGGAAGTTTACCACTCTTCCTTCCCTGAAAAATTTACATTTGTACTCGTGTGTCTATATATATTTGTAAGAGGAATCTATCCGTTCAATAATTTCCATTATAAAGAAAATATTGGGTTTTGCCAGGTGTGGTGACTCACGCCTGTAATCCCAGCACTTTGGGAGGCCTAGGTGGGCAGATCATGAGGTCAGGAGATTGAGACCATCCTAGCCAACATGGTGAAACACCATCTCTACTAAAAATACAAAAATTAGATGGGAGTGGTGAAGCACACTTGTAGTCCCAACTACTCTGGAAGCTGAGACAGGAGAATCCCTTGACCCCGAGGCAGAGGTTGCAGTGAGCCAAGATCACGCCACTGCACTCCAGCTTAGTGACAGGGTGAGAGTCCGTCTCAAAAAAAAAAGAAAAAAGAAAAAAAAAAGAAAGGAAAAGAAAAGAAAAGAATGGGTTTTCCTATTTGCTAGCAGTTAGTTAAGATTTTGCATTTTACTAAAATTAAGTTTCAAGCCTAGTGTGCCAATAAAAATAAACATTTTAATAGGTAAATACCAAAATCATCCTGACACTTGTAAACCAAGTTATCAGCTGAAATAGATGAAATTATTCTAGAGATTATTCTGAACATCTGATTGTTAGATTTCTAAAATATACTTAAATATTATACTGTAGTTAAGTTACTGTATAGGAATAGAAGAAATAAGCTATTATTTTTCTTTTCTTGGCATCTGCTCCCTCTAATTTGGACATTTCATGTGTTGTAATTACTTTTGAAAAGCTAATAAAATTAATATTTGCTTAGATTAAAACAATTTTTATATGGAAAAAGACCAGACTTTCCTTAGGACAGTTTATATTAATAAGCCATAATTGTTTAATGTTTGTGCTAATAAAAACAATCATCATGCAATATTATGGACTAGATGGGTAAAGCAACTCTCCCAGTACAGAGCATCTAAATATGCTGATAAAAATATTTTTAAATAGCTTTTCATAAAGCTACCTGACTGATGTAAATTAATCTTAGTCCAGAAACAAAGATAAAAGATGGTATCATAGGGCCAAGACATTATTAAAGCCTATTCTAACCTAAAAGGCATCTACTGATCTCTGGTAGCTTAGAGCCTAGGTTTTAATGGGACACTGAATACAAAGGACAAGAGACAGCATGTGGGCCTTAGCGTGGGAGGTCAAGGTTGCCTGCCAATATGGGGTACAGAAAGATCAACCAGGCAATAGGGGTACACACACACATACACAGATACATACACACATGGAAGCTTATATAGTTTCTCTGACTGGGGCGAGACTTTGCATAGAGTAGAATAAAATAAAGACTCGCTTGAAAATTCATGATCATAAACTCACATTCAAGCACATATGGGTAAGTTTAAAAAATCCTTTTTGAAAATTTTGTTTAACATAGTCTCGGATTGTGCCTATAGTTACCTGACTGAAGCAAAAGTAAATTTTTCATGGAGAAATTCACGCTAAACACAGTTCCTAAATAATTCTTATAGCTAAAGCTATAAGTCACATGACTCCATTATAAAAAGAAATTACAAAAGAAATAAGAAACAAGCCACCGATGATGAGTGATCACTAAAAAGTCTGGAAACAACAGATGCTGGTGAGGATGTGGAGAAATAGGAACGCTTTTACAGTGTTGGTGGGAGTGTATGTTAGTTCAACCACTGTAAAAGACAGTGTGGTGATTCCTCAAGGATCTAGAGCCAGAAATACCATTTGACCCAGCAATCCCATTACTGGGTATATACCCAAAGAATTATAAATCACCAATAAAAACACATGCATTCGTATGTTTATTGCAGCACTATTCACAATAGTAAAGGTTTGGAAACAACCCAAATGCCCATCAATGATAGTCTGGATGAGGAAAATGTGGCACATATACACCATGGAATACTATGCAGCCATAAAAAAGGATGAGTTCATGTCCTTTTCAGGGACATGGATGATGCTGGAAATCATCATCTTCAGCAAACTATCACAAGGACAGAAAACCAAACACCACATGTTCTCACTCATAAGTGGGAGTTGAACAATGAGAACACATGGACACAGGGAGGGGAACATCACATGCCAGGGCCTGTTGGGGGCTGGGGGGAAGGGGAGGGAGAGTAGTAGGACAAATACCTAGTGCATGAGGGACTCAAAACCTAGATGACAGGTTGACAGGTGCAGCAAACCACCATGACACATGTATACCTGTGTAACAAACCTGCATGTTCAGCACATGTATCCCAGAACTTAAAGTAAAATAATAATTAAAAAAAAAAACCAACAAACCATTATCAACAAGAATTACCAGAAACCATAAATTGTATGCTCAGACCCATGAATATTATAGTCATTGGTACTGGTAAATGCAGAATATAAAATCTATGTATCTTATATATTTAAAAAAATGAATAAGAATTTAAAGTATAAACAAGAAATACAAGGCCATCCCATTTGATAAAGCAGTTTTAAAAGTGTTACCAACATAACTGGAAAGAATTAAAATATGTTTATGGAGGTAAAAATTTGTAAGCAAGTTTCGTATCAGGTCAGAGACAGTTGAAAACTGATTTAGTATCATGAGGACTTCCATTTGTATAATATAGTAGAATGGGTGCCAGGCCAATCATGTCACATCTTGCAATAACACATGAATTTAGATGATCAAATCAGACTCAAATGAATCAGAGATCTAACCCAGGATCAAGAATTACTAATTATTTTCTGAATACAACTAATTTTATGGCACAGGCAAAGTGAGAAGAGACCTGGGATCATTATCAGAGCTCCCAGTTCTTCCTTTGTATATCAGAGGCACTCTGAACCCAGATTCATATATGAGGTCTCTAAGTGTGATGCAGAAGAAAATATTTCAGATTATGAAACATTTCCATTTTCATACATATTCATACAGTTACATGGCCTTTGTGACATTTTCCATTTCCCATGCCACAGAAATCCGTAGATTCCAAGTTCGTTTATGATAAACTAGTCTACGCAACCAAGAATATACTATTACAAGCTTTCCGTAAATAAGGGCTCTCCTGCTAACAAATACAATTTGCTAGTTTTCAGGAAATTCAAACTTTGGAATTTATAACCACAAACTAGTTCTCATATGGGTTTATTGCCCAAATTTATAGTCCACGAATGGCCCGAAACAACCCAAGCTGTGGACTTAGTTGAAATCCTAGACTAGTAGAGGAATATTACTAAAACAAAGACAGAAATGGTGTGATAGACCCCACATTTATTCCAGACTCCTCTGTCTCTCCAAAAGAATTCACAATTAGCATTCCAAGAAAAACAGTCAGGAAACTATTAGAAATCAACAAACCCACAGGTAAACACATCACCATGTGCTAGAAAAATTATGGTTGGAAGAACAGAAAACAGGATTCCAGCCACAAAATTGATAAAATCGAATTACTGAATACATAATATAAACTATATGATTTAATATATTTGAGATATGGATAAGAGGTTTACCTGGAATAAAGAACTTGTAAATTTACAAATGAGCTATTAGAACTCTTAGACTTGGAAAATATAATTGAAGTGAAATATTTAAAGGATTTACAGCTGATTAAGTATGGTTGTAAAGAATTAACAAACTAATAAAGTTTTAGAGAAGTTATTTGGAAGCAACCCAGAGAAAAGAGGCGGAAAATAGGAAAGAGAAGATAGAGGACAAGGACGCTAAAGACAGCAGGAAGTGATCCTAAAACAAAGTAAATATGTGAGTAAATCTAAACAAATACTGACTGCATGAAACGATGATATTAGTATTGTAAAGGGACAAAAAGTAATTAAAATAGTTGAAAATAATAGCAGAGAAATCAAAAGGCCATTTCTTGGAATTGTTTGAGAGTAAAAGACCCATTACTTTTATCATTTGGGAAAGTTAAGTATACATAGATACTTTCTAGGATAACAACTAAAATAATAGAAATAAAAAATCCAAACTAGTAGAAAAATATGAAAAAGAAACCATAATCATTTTTTAAAAAAGGACAAAACACAAGCAAAAAATAAAACTAGGACAAATTGTTTACAATAAGATGGTAGAAATACATTTTTAAAAATCAGTATTTGCAATAAATATGAAAAGACTAACTGCTCCAAATTAGTGCTGCCATGCAAAGAAAAAAAGAATGCTTATACACTATTAGTGGAGTGTAAACTAGTTCAACCATTGTTGAAGACATTGTGGCAATTCCTCAAAGACCTAAAAACACAAATATCATTTGACCCAGCAATCCCATTACTGGGTATGTACCTAAAGGAATATAGATTGTTCTGTCATAAAGACACATGCACATGTTATGTTCATTGCAGCTCTATTCACAATAACAAAGACATGGAATCAACCAAAATGCCCATCAATAGTAGAATGGATAAAGAAAATGTGCTACACGTGCACCATGGAATACTATGCAATTATAAAAAAGAACAAGATCACGTGCTTTGCAGGAACATGGATGGAGGTGGAGGACATTATTCTTAGCAAACAAATGCAGAAACGGAAACCCAAATACAGCATGTTCTCATTTATAAGTGGGAGTTAAATGATAAGAACACATGGACACATAGGATGGGAGTAGGGAGAGGATCAGGAAAAATACGAATCAGGAAAAATAATGAATGGATACTAGGCTTAATACCTGAGGTGCTAAAATAATCTGTACAACAGATCCCCATGACACAAAGTTTACCTGTGTAACAAACCTGTTCATGTATCCCTGAACTTAAAATAAAAGTTAAATTAAAACACACACACACACACACACACACACACACAAATTAATGCTGCGAGACAAAATCCTTAAGTTTTTTTAATGGATCTCTTATAAACAGAACACATAAACATTTAAGAAAATAATAACAAAACTTTCAGGCAGAAAAAATATGAGTTTCACTCATTAAACAACGATTTATTTATTCTCTGGTATGTGCCAGGCACAGTTTGGCATTCTGGAGACATCATTGCATGAAACAGTCAAAATACGTGACATCACGGAACATTAATTAACAACTTGTGGAAATGGACACATAACTAACTAAATAAATTACATTGAGTATTAGAGTACTGAAATAAACGCTATGACGAAAGATAAAACAAAGCCGAAAAGAAAGTTTTGGTGCTTAGGGAGGAATGGATACACTTGGATGTTTATGCTGAAAAAATAAAAGGCTAAAAATTTATGTGCTAGACATCTAAGTTTTAAAAGTAACTTAGAAAAAGAACAACAGAATAAGCCCAAATAAAAATACAGTAATAGAAATCACTTATCTAGTGCATATTATATGACAGGAAAGGTTCTAAGGATTTCCCTTATGACCTATAAACTCAACATTTATGAATCTGTTGCAATTTTAAACAGCAGCAGTAAAAAGGAAACCATTTGTAATAGCAGCAGCGAAAAAGAATGCATGTAGAAATACACCTTACAAAATGTGTTAAAACATTGTGCAAAAATTACAAAGCTACCGTGAGAGAGCGAAGATTTAAATCAATGAAGATATTTATCATTGTATGAATTGAACGATTCCATATCAATAAGATGTCAGGTTTCCCCAAACAGAATGAACTATAGATTTAGCATAATATTAGTCAGAATCCTAACAGAATATTTTGGGTGGAAATTGTCAAGCTGATTTTACATTCATATGAAAATACAAAGGAACAGCCAGGGCCATCTTGAAGAAGGCAAATTTAGAAGACTTAATCAAACATCAAGGCTTGTTAAAGGCTTATTAAAGCTTTAACAAGCCTTGATGTTTGATTAAATAAGAGTGTAGTATTAGTAAAAATACAAATAAAAATAAATAGAACAGAATAGAGAAATATCTCAATGTTAGTGGCAATTACACAGATTATATACCTATGAGAATATTTATCAAAATGTAGCATAATGACTTCTGTGCATTTATACATGTTTATCATACTCTAAGAAAATATATTTAACAGTGACAGAGATAGCAATTGCAATGCATAGTCATACTTTAGACCCTGACTCAAACATCCTTTAAAAGATATATTTATGAGACAGTTTAAAAATTAAATACTTACTGTATATTTGAAGATATTAGGAACATTAATTTTGGTGTGTACCAATTTAAAAAGAGTTCATGTATATTTATTTATTATATTTTAAGTTCTGGGGTACATGTGCGGAACGTGCAGGTTTGTTACATAGGCATACACGTGCCATGCCATGGTGTATGCATACACGTGCCATGGTGGTTTGCTGCACCCATCAACCCATCATCTACATTAGGTATTTCTCCTAATGCTATCCCTGCCCTAGGCCCCAGCCCCTGACAGGCCCTGGTGTGTGATGTTCCCCTCCCTGTGTCCATGTGTTCTCATTGTTCAACTCCCACTTCTGAGTGAGAACACATGGTGTTTGGTTTTCTGTTCCTGTGTTAGTTTGCTGAGAATGATGGCTTCCAGCTTCATCCATGTCCCTGCAAAGGACATGAACTAATCCTAAAAAGAGTTCTTATCTTTTAGAGATACATACTAAAATAAATACAGATATAATCATGTGATGTCTGAAATTTGCTTTAAAATAATATGGGGGGTGAGGTGGGTGCGGGTGAAGTATTCTTGGCCAGGATTTGATAAATCCTGAAGTTGAGAAAGAGGAACATTGAACTTTATATGGCTCTAATTTGTATAACCCTGAAGTTCTCCATAATAAAAAATATGTTTAAGAAAACTATTGAGAAAACCAAATACCATATGTTCTCACTTAAAAGTGGGACCTAAGCATTGGGTACACATGGACATAAAGACGGAAACAATAGGCCCTGGGGACTACTAAAATGAAGAGAGTGGAAGGGGGCAAGGGCTGAAAAACTACGTACTGGGCATGATGCTCACTACCTGAGTGATTTAATCATTCGGACTCCAAACCTCATCACGCGATATACCCATGTAACAAACCTGTGTATATACCCCCTGAATCTACAATAAAAGTTGAAATTATTCAAAGAGGAATAAAACTGTTGGGAACTATCAGCATACATGTTTCTTCTATTAGCTACTTATTATTAAAGAATCAAATCGAAATTCTAGAACAAAAAACAGCTAATTAAAAGTGCAGTGCATCTATTCACAATAGCAAAGACTTGGAATCAACCCAAATGTCCATCAGTGACAGACTGGATTAAGAAAATGTGGCACATATACACCATGGAATACTATGCAGCCATACAAAATGATGAGTTTGTGTCCTTTGTGGGGACATGGATGAAGCTGGTAACCATCATTCTCAGCAAACTATTGCAAGAGCAGAAAACCAAACACTCATAGGTGGGAACTGAACAATGAGATCACTTGGACACGGGAAGGGGAACATCACACACCGGGGCCTATTATGGGGAGGCTGGAGGGGGGAGCGATGGCATTGGGAGTTATACCTGATGTAAATGACGAGTTGATGGGTGCTGACGAGTTGATGGGTGCAGCACACCAACATGGCACAAGTATGCATATGTAACAAACCTGCACGTTATGCATATATACCCTAGAACTTAAAGTATAATAATAATTAAAAAAAAGTGCAGTGCATGCGTTTCATAGGGCATTAGGTGGAGCTAAAAGAGGTTTAATAAAAAAGAATACATGGGTAAGAAGAAAATGTGTGAACTGACACGATGGGCAAAATGTCTATAGCACACACACAAAGAGAGCATTATTGGCAAGTAGGGCACCAAGATCTAATATATGTGCAATTGGAGTTTTAGAAGGAGATATTAGAGAACATGGGGTAGAAACACTATACCTAATGTTAATGCTAAGAATTTCCCAATTTACAAAATAAATAATTCAAGATTTAATAACAACTACAATCTTCTCTCAGGATTCATATAGAGGAAGCTATCAAATCACAACTGCTGTAAACCCCAAACCCAGTAAAAATCCCAAAGTAGGGGAAAAAGACATGCTATTTTCAAAGTAGCGAATAGAAACAAAAATAAAAACAGACAGACTTCTCAACAGAAATAATTGAAATGAGCTGATTGGAGAATGTTAGGCTTAATGCTGAAAAAATGTACCAAACATTCTATACTCAATAAAACTTTGCTTCAAAATGAAATAAAGATGAAATAAAGACATTTTGAGATAAAAATTGAATTTGTCACCAAAAGACCTTCACTAAAGGTCATATTTGGCACTTGGAAAAGACCCACAATGGCAGCTTGAGGTAGACAAAAGAGCAAAAAGCAATGGAAAGTTAAACTATCTGGATAAACTTTAATAAATATTTACAGCATAAATAATACTGAAGACTTTTGCAGTATAACATACATAACATATTAAAGTACAATAAGAACACATAATTAGGGAGGAAAAAAGACAAGAAAAATTCTGAAGTATTTTCGTTTTTCTAGAAGTATTTTAGATTTATGTTAGACCTTATAAGAAAAGTATTGGTTTTGCAATCTCTATGTTAAACAAAAAAGTTCAAGTAGACCTAGAAAAATGAAATGGCAATAGAATGCAAAAAAATTCAAAAGAATGCAAAAAAGGAAAATAAATTAAATTTTAAAATAAATAGTGCATTTGAAAAATTAAACTAAATTAATTATTATTTTACACTTAAAGGAAATAAAGGCTCCAATTAAAAAATTGTCACGGAGGGAAAACACCAAAATACAAGTAACTTACAAGAAATACAACTTAAATATTAGCACGCAAAAGAGGTGAAAAAAAAAAAAAGACCAGAAAATGTGATCATTCAGACAGTACCAAAATAAAGCTGGTTTAAGTATACTAGCGAAGAAGACTCTCATGCCAGAAGCATAACTGACAATGAGGACATTTCATAATAATCAAAAATAAAATCTACCAAGAATATATAGCAATTTTAACTTTGTAATGAGTAAAATTCGTAACATATGAAGTAAAAGTAAAACAAAAAGGAAAAAGAACCAAATATGTAATCATAATGAGGGATTTCAAAATTCTTTTCTCACCCCATAAATATATACACCTACTAAGTCCCCACAAGAACTTTAAACAGCATCTTTTTCTCATGAAAGGCATATAACCATATGCTAGTCCATGAAACTAATCAACAAATGTGAAAGAATGGCAATCTTACAGAATATGTAAGAAATTAGTGGAAATCAGCTAGAACTAAGAGCAAAAGATAACTAGAATGTTCTCAAATGTTTAGAAATTGTCCAATACATTTCTAAGTGGTCCTTGCATCAAAAAAGAAAACACAATTGAAATTAGAACATATTTTGAATTGAAGACAATAAAAATATCAAAATATGTAGGATGTATTGAAGATTATCCTCACTGAAAAGAGCATTGTCTTACATTTCTACATTGGAAAAAAATGAAAGTTTAAAAATCTGTAATCCAAGCATTCAATTCACAAATAAAATCCAATGAGATAAAATATCTGATGAAATCCAAAGACTGCAGAAAGAAAGGAATCATAAGACAAAAGCAGAAAAATATCAATTATTTCTGTGTATTTGGAGCTTTTAAGAATCTCTCAATAAGGATATGTTAAAGTTGGTGCAGGAAATAAGAAGTTGGGTACGAAATAACTAACAATTCTTCACATTTAAAAATAGTTCATATATGATAAAGGTTAAATACCTTCACTTCTGCTCCAAAAAAGAAAAAAGGATAAAAATAGCAGAAACCAATGGGAAAACAAACAAAAAGAAAATAACCAAACCGCAAACCACAATATGGAAGATCAACAAAGCTAGAAGTTTGTTCTTTGATAAAACAAATAAAACTGGCAATCTCTTTGCAAGATAGATCAAGAATAAAAACAGAAAACACAAATTCCTAATATTCAGGAATGGATAAAGTAAACTCAATATAGATCCTAGAGACATTTAAATGATAACAACACATGTTTGAGATGCATTTATGCCAATACATTTTAAAATTTTAGATGAAACAAGACCAATTCCTAAAAGTACAAAATTTGCCAATGGAGGCAGGAATGAATAAAAATCTAAATAGTAAAAAAAAAAATTTTTTTTGTTATTATACTTTAAGTTCTAGGGTACGTGTGCACAACGTGCAGGTTTGTTACATAGGTATACGCGTAACATGTTGGTTTGCTGCACCCATTAACTTGTCATTTACATTAGGTATTTCTCCTACCCCCCCCCCCCCCACCCCATGACAGGCCCTGGTGGGTAATGTTTTCCACCCTGTGTCCAAGTGTTCTCATTGTTCAATTCTCACCTATAAGTGAGAACATGTGGTGTTTGGTTTTCTGTCCTTGTGATAGTTTGCTCAGAATGATGGTTTCCAACTTCATCCATGTCCCTGCAAAGGACATGAACTCATCCTTTTTTATGCCTGCATAGTATTCCATGGTGTATATGTGCCACATTTTCTTAATCCAGTCTATCATTGATGGACATTTGGGTTGGTTCCATGTCTTTGCTATTGTGAATAGTGCCACAATAAACATACACATGTATATGTCTTTATAGTAGCATGATTTATAATACTTTGGTTATATACCCAGTAATGGGATCACTGGGTCAAATGGTATTTCTAGCTCTAGATCCTTGAGGATTTACCACACTGTCTGGCACGATGGTTGAACTAGTTTACAGTCCCACCAACAGTGTAAAAGTGTTGCTATTTCTCCACATCCTCTCCATCATCTGTTATTTCCTGACTTTTTAATGATCGCCATTCTAACTGGTGTGAGATGGTATCTCATTGTGGTTTTGATTTTGATTTGCATTTCTCTTATGACCAGTGATGATGAGCACTTTTTCATGTGTCTGTTAGGTGCATAAATGCCTTCTTTTGAGAAGTGTCTGTTCACATCCTTTGCCCACTTTTTGATGGGGTTGTTTGATTTTTTTTCTTGTAAATTTGTTCAAGTTCTTTGTAGATTCTGGATATTAGCCCTTTGTCAAAAATATTAATCTGTAATTTAAAACTTTCCTATAAAGATAATCCCAGGAATAGATGGCTTTACCAGGCAATTCTACCAAACTTTTAAATAAAAACTAAAATGCAAAAGGTTGATAATAACAAATGTTGACAAGGATGTGGACTAACTGTATTTCTAATAAATGAATATTGGGAATTTAAATGGGTACAACCACTTTGGAAAACTGGCAATTTTTAATAGAAAGCATTTGTAAACACTTTGTACACATGCATTAGAATTCAGTGCCGTATTTTTTTTCCAGCATATAATTTGATTATTTTGCCACATTTTTATGAAGAAACCCTTGCCATAATTCCACCCAGAGTATTTTTTCACATCCCACACAATTTTTTTGAAGCAGCACCATTTTGGATCTTTTTTTCATCTGTCTCAATGTATTGCTATTATTATGTTTATAAGCTACAAAATTTATATTTCTAATTGTAGTTTCCTGTGATCAGTAAATTATTATACATTGTTAAATTCCTACTTTGTCTTGAAGTCATTCGTATTAAAGAATTAATTTCACTTTAGAAATTAAATATGGCTGAGGTTTGTTTAATGAGGTCATTAAAAGACACAGGCAGAAAAAAAAAAGATCCTGTTGCTGTTCTTTCTGTTCATGGCGATGGTGATCATAAAGAAGGACAGGCATGCAGGCTAAATGAGAGAATATACAGAATCTTCCAGGGACATGAGTGAGGAAATACAGTCTCTGGTTGGCCAATATTACTGACCTTTTGTTTTTTTGAGAAGAAAATGCAAGCCCAGTGCTTGTTCAATTGCTAGAAAAGACAAAAAGGGAGATCATGTAGAAATGAAAAAAGAAAGACAGCAATGAAGTGGTTTGTATAGGCACAAACTATGAGAAAAATACGTTTTTAAAATATTTTAATGACATTTTAATATATGACATGTTAAAACCCTCTATCACATCTTCACTCAAAACATTAGGAAAATATTTTTTTTACTATTTGCATTTATTGGGTACATTTTTCATCAACATAAAGATCCCTGTTTCAATGTCAGGAGGTTGGAAATAAAATATGCCCATGAGAACCCCTCAGTATCATGATTACTACTAGAAATAACAGTACAGAAATATTTCTTAGAAAGCATCAAAGCAAAGAGAGCTTGATTTTTAAATCCTCAGGCAGTAGTGTGAAAACAGTAGAATCACTGGCTAACAAGCAGCAAATTATCTAACCTTTAAAAGCAGGAAATAGAATTTTTCTTGCTGACTTTTAGTTTACAGCCCTGTCCCTACGTCCAGAGCTCTTTATTCCACAACTTTATCAAATTCTGCCTTTACAAAACAATCTTTGTTTTCGAACTCATCATGACCCGAAATTACTAACACCAGAAATAAAATCCCAGCTGATGTCAATGTTTTAAAAAATGTAATGAGGTTTTTCTTAGAGACCCTGGATGAAAAATGCCTATTCAAAGATTCAGGATGCTTCAACTGACCCTCTCTGCATTCCTTCTATTTCTCAACAATTCTGGGAAAATCTGTTATAAAATCAAGTTATTTTTTCCAATTGAATCTCTAATTAAACTCTGATACAAAGTCAAGGGTCGCTGGAAAAATTGGGGTACTCTTGCAAGTCTCTGAAGTAGTAAAACTGTAGATTCATGAAATTATTACTATTATTCTTATTTTAAAGTTATGGAACTTCTTTGTTTATTGTGTTCATGGACTTTCCAGAGAATTAAAGTTTCCTTAGTTTTAATTGAGAGATTTGTATGACAAATCAAATGTCACTGACCTTCTTTGAGCCTTCTTTCTTAGAAATGTGAATGATTTGGTAGTTTGATATTAAGAATCATATCTTACCTTCTTAATGAATTATTATCATGTTTTCCATGGTCTGAGATGGACAAATTGATTGCCATTTGGAAGGACTTTAATTTTTTGTTTTCTTATTTTTAAGAGCAAATGTATTCTCTGAAGACAGAAAAATATGTGAAATACTACTCATTCTTATCTTAATTGAAAATTTAATTAATTGATGAGTGAACCTTGCCATAATATTTACTTGCTAATCTTATTTTAATAACAAGCCTATAAAAAGCACAAATCTATTCATTTCAGGTAATAATGAATAGTTCACTTTAGAATGTGTCAAGGTATGTCCTAGTTGCTTAAATAAGTCTTAAAAATACATTGATGAAAAACAAGTCATTGTTTATTCTGTAACTAGTGAAGAAAATAACAATGTATTTGGTTGTGATATTCCTTTGTTCCACATGTCCCTGTTTTTGAAGTGTTTACTTTCTCCTTTCTGGTCATCCTACATATATCCATTGTTAAAGGGCCAGCCCTGGTCTCCTCCCTGCATTCCTGGGTAGCTTGCCATACACAGGGCAGTGCATTACAGGACTTTGTACTGTTTGGTGTAATGGATTTCCCGAGTTCATGTCTTATCCCTTTAATTGGAAGCCAACAATTTATTTTGCTTCTTTTATATTTCCTGCATCACCTACAACATCCTGAACATTTTGTCTCTCAGTGGTATACATAATAAAATGAATACCGTGAGCAGTGGCTCACGCCTGTAATCACAGCACTTGGGAGGCCAAGGCAGGCGGATCACGAGCTCAGGAGATTGACACCATCCTGGCTAACACGGTGAAATCCCGTCTCTACTAAAAATACAAAAAATTAGCCGGGCGTGGTGGTGGCTCCTGCAGTCCCAACTACTCAGGAGGCTGAGGCAGGAGAATGGTGGGAACCCGGGAGGCGGAGCTTGCAGGGAGCCGAGATCGCGCCACTGCACTCCAGCCTGGGCGACAGAGCAAGACTCCGCCTCCAAAAACAAAACAAACAAAGAAAATGAATACCTGTTGACTGATAGTGTGAGGCCAGAACTCCTCTATGATGACACCAGGATGATATGATACTGTGATTAAATGAATCTGTGTGTGTCAAGAGAAGTACTGAGCTGAATTCTAATAAAACTCATAGAGTCCAGTACTTGTATAATATGCTGCTTAATATAGATTTCTTTTCAATTCAACTAAATTTAACAAGTATTGATTGAGCACCTACTATGTGTCAGACACTATATAGGTCGGTAATTGGTAGAAAATAGAGAATAGAACTGACAAAAATCTCTTCTCTTATAAAGCTTATATTCCATGGAGATTAGATAATATCTGACAGAATCATTCTGGACAAGGAAAAGACCAAGTGTGGAGACCCTGAGTCGAGAGTGTTGAGACTAGGAAGGAGGAAGTCACAGAGTTGACGGAGAGTGAGATTACATAAAGCCTTATGGCTGCTGAAGTGCAAAGAGAAGCCATTGGTTGCTTCTGAGCAGAGGAATAACATAATATGACTTTAATAGCACCCGTAAAGGTACTGTATTGGATTTAAAGATTACCTGAAATTTCTCCTATAAATGAAATTCTGAGGCTGTGTGACTTTCTCTTCTATGTGGTGTTCACCCTAAAAAAAATATTAATTTATGATCCACATGAGTCTTTCTACTCATACCACATATGTTTTATACATGTTCATCATACATATGCAAGAATAAAATAATTTCCTTTTACATGCTTACCCAAAGAAAACTAAAACCTAACTTATAGATATTCAAATGCTTTATATATGCCATTATTCCTAGCTTCACACAGAACTAGTTCTCTCTCTTAAACATGCTGATATTTAAACACAGGAGTGTTTCCAGAAAAGCTCTGAAAGTAAGCCAATATGATTTTTTAAATTATTATTTTTTATGATTATAGACATAGTTATTTTCTATGCATATGCTTTTAACTTAAAAAAGCAATCCTTCCTCTCACCAATTAACATGTATGTCCTAGTATAGATGGATATATACAAAGCTAATTACATGTGTGTGAGTTTATTGGTTTTTATACATATTGTCCCTTTATGCTGACAGTCTTTAAGCAATAACATCCCAGTAGTAACAAACATACCCAGAGCCCAGATCTTGGTTTCTACATACCATTCTTTATTGAAAGACAGCAGATACAGCTGTTTCTAGGGTTAGGACAAGGAAAACACAAGATGAGCCTACAGCATTTTGTAGTACCAAAAAGTAAGAAAGTGCTCAAAAACAAAAATATGGGGGTATTGTCAAAGGGATGAAGAAACCCACATGAAAGATTTTAATTGCCAAAGCAACAAAAAAGTAAGCAAAAAAAATAAATAATGCATTATTGCTTTATAAAGCAAAGAATAAAATAAATACACCTGATTCCATTGTGGTAGAAAGAAATGATAAACAAATAGAGAAGGAGACAAATCTTCTTTACAGAATTTCAAATAATATATGTAGGGGTGGAGCTTAATTCTTATACCACTCCCTACACTTGAGGTTGGGCTTAGTGACTTGCTGTCAAAGAGCAGAGAAGGGAATGGGAGAAAAGCAAGTTTTCAGTGCAGTAACCTGGTGAACACTACTTTATCCAAATAATCAAGGTTAACATTGTTAGTGATTTCATGTAACACCTGATATGATATGACAAAAATGGGGCTTTACCTCGTTAGTATTTTTTAAAACTCACAATCCCAATCTTATCTGAAAAAACATAAAACAAATACAGGTTGAGGAGCATTCTACAGGATACCTGAAAATTACTATGTAAGACTGTCAAGCTCATGAAAAACAGACAGAAATATTCACAGAGCAGAGGAGACTGAGGAGACTTGACAACTAAATGCAGTGTGGTACCCTTGATTGGATCCTAGAACACAGAGAGGAAATGATGGCATTAAAAACTGATGAAATTCAAGTAAGTCTGGAATACAGTTAACAGTAACATACTAACGTAAGGAAATTGGCTGAGGGGTACATTTTGCAACCCCTTTATGCTATCTTTGCAACTTTTTCACAAATCTAAAATTATTCCAAAGTAAAATGTTTATTTAAAAGGTACAGTTATGAATTGCCATTTTTTATGACAAAGATGATTTGCTAGAAATAAAGGTGATTGTGTTTGAATCAAAACGCATGGGAAATGCATAAATACATTCTGCTTAGTTTCTTCTTTTTCCAACGCTACAAAAATGAGTGCCGAATCTCTCTTTTCATCCCTTAGTGTGGTTCCTTCACTCACAATATGTATCTGAAATTAGTAAGATGAGACAAAGGAAGCACTGGCGTTTTTACTTTCATAAACATTAACAGATGCAGAGTCAGGAGGCCTTTCCAGTCACAGCCGGTGGGTGGTTTCAGTATTTTCTTCCCAGCATGGTCTTACGTGAATAATGGTGGCAAATTATATATGACTTTATTAAGCACCTTTTTCTTTTTGGAAGAAAACTGCTTTTCATTAAATGTAAAATAATAATAGTTATATTCATAATGACACCAACCATCCATCACAAGCACCATATTCCTTTTTTTTTTCTTTGACTATCGAAATCACCTCAGATTATGTATTGAGCTTGTTGCAAAGTCTAAATGCAACATAAATTGTCTACAGTATGACCTTTCGCAAACGTGAGTGCAAAGTGAAAATAAAATCCTGGGACTAAAAGCCTCAACTCACCATCTAGAGAAAATTTCAAGTAAAAACATAGATAAAAAATGCTTTTTTTCTGAAAAATTGATAATTGAAAAGACAGGATGAGAAGTGCTACTGAAATTTGTTGATACTAGAAGCTAAACAGATTTATGAGACAGAGATTCAACGTATCATTTTTTAAATTCCAAGTAATAGTAGTAACTGCAGTAATTGGACAAATCAAGCGTTGGTGAAAAAAATCACTACAAAATTTATTACAGTTCTTTTAACTCTCAAAAATTACACTGTTGTGGCTTCACTTATATTCTTGACACTCAGCAGAAGGCTCTTTCTTGAAGAATCTAAAATATGGTATATTAGGGGATCTCTGGGAATTGAATTACTAGAATTATTTGTGCTTCCTATTGCTTAAACTGATGCTGCTGTGAACAATTAATTAACCAAGTTAGCAAAATAAATTGAGCCTTTAAATCTTTTCCTTATTTGGCTTATATGTGTTATACTTTTTTTCAGTAATAAATAAGTAGGGATTTTGTACTGCAAATTAGTGAAAACTATTTTATTGAATGCCTTCCATTCATTTGACTGATAAAATAGTGGTAAATAGAAATATTGCTCATTAATGCCCATACTTAGCTATAATTCTAATTTGGGGAACTCTGAGCTTAAAACCAAACTAAACATATTTGGAAAGAAGATAGCCTATGGCCTTAAAAATAAACCATGTGAACTGACTGTCCTGTGTCTTTTTATTGTTATTTTCTTGAGACAGGCCTGTTGCTAGAACTTTCTTTTTCCAACTAATTTTCACAATTGCCGATAAAATATCTTCATTATTTTAACTCTAAATCAAGTAAGAACAATATAATTTTGTGCAAAAATCACAGAAAATTCAACATTTGGACATTCCATCATGACCTACAATGCAACTTGTATGATGTTGAATTCATCATTTACTAATTTCCTCAAAAGCTACAAACCTGTAAACAACACCATATGCTATTCTTCAATGTAAGAAATTTTGGCAATTTTTTAAAAAATCCCCCTTTTTTTCAATCTTTTAAAAAATAATTAATCACCAAAGTTGCTCATTTATCTTTTGAGATATCTTTTGGAATCACAGCTTCTTTGCCATTTTGTCCACAATCACCATCATCCAGTTACTCACATCTAGACCACCAGGTGATCTTCCTGTTCTCAATCTCTCTCTCAGAGAATTCATCCTGCAAGAATCTCTATTGCCTAGCAAACTACAGCCAATGCCTTCTGCTAGAATTTCAGGATAATCACATTGCCCTTTACTTACTTCTCATTCTAGCTAAGTTGTTTTTCTCTGTCCCCTGGATATATCACACAATTTTAGTTTTTGCTTCTCTTGACTCTACCTAGAAATTTATCTTAACTCTCTTCTATCTAAACTCTCATATCAACCCTTTTACCATTCTGTCTACTCATGCATACATAAATAAAACAGAAGCATTACATCTGTGTTTATAAAAGAAAGCAACAAAAAACATTTTGAGCTTATAGGAAATTCAGGGAACATTGTTCTCAGGAAATTTTCTTATAGAAATTAGCAGAGAATCAAGTTTAATCAATTAAGATATAAATTGAGAAATAACAGTAAATGAATCATGCACTGTAAATGAAACGTAAATGAATTAGTGCTGAACATGAATAAACCAAGGAATTATATTTACAGGAAGAAATATCAGTGTTATAAGCCTGACAAGGCCAAAATGAGATAATAATACTTAGTTTTAAAAAGAGAAGAGGAAGGTATACATCATATATGTACACTATTTTCCTAATCTTCCTGGCTAAACATCTAGAGAGAATTTATTTTCAAAAAATCAAGGAATAAAATTACAAAATCAAAGATAAGTAACATAATCAACTAAAATCATGCAGTAGAAAAAAAAGAAAGAGGAAGGAAGAAGCAATGTATAGTGACATCATTGCTTATTGCAGAGAGTTCATAAACCCTGTCTAAAATACAAAAAAACTTAGTGTATTACAAAAATGATAAGCAATAAACTCTGGAATATTTATTATGAAGTTAATGAAGTTTAAACTGGAAGGCACCTCTTTTTCACAGACCCCTTCTACATTTTGCTGTGACTCCTTTTTAAATTCTAAAGAATTTTTTTCACTTGCCTGGTTACTTTGATTTATTATTTTCTATTCTTTTCATTGAAGAAGTTCCCTCTAATTATGTAATCTTTAGAACTCACAAAACCTGAATCTACCCCGATTTTAAAGATACCTCAGGGAAAAAAAAAAAAACAAAAGCACAGTACACAGACACACACACGCACACACACAGCAAAAACAATAAGCAAACAAGAGTCTGTAAGTATATAAAAAGACATTGCTTGAAAAACAAAATAAACAGAATAATTATTTATAAGAACAGAACTAAATTGAAACACAAGTTTTAAAAATTATAAAATGACTTAACTCATTGAAATAATAACACTTTCATTTATATCATTATAAATATTCATCTACATAGTGTGTAAAAGAGAATCACCTAAAACCAACTGAGATTGAAAAAAATGATAGGAAACATACAGTAAATGAAAACCCAAAATAAATCAAGAGTCACAATATTAATATTTCAAAGAAGGTAAAATCCAAAGGAAAATGCACTAAACAACATAAAGTGTACCACTATATAATAATGACTTAATCCATTCAGGCTGCTGTAACAAAATAACTTAGACTGGGTAACTCATACACAATAGAAATCTATTTCTCAGAGTTCTAGAGGCTGGAAATCTGAGATTAAGACACAAATTCAGTACGTGGTGAGAGCCAGTTTCCTGGGTCATAGATGGCACCTTCTCACTGCCTCCTCACAAGGTGGAAGAGGCTAATGAGCTCCCGTGGGCCTCTTTTATAAGGGCACCAATCCCATTCATGAGGACACTGTCCTTAAGATCTAATCACCTCCCAAAGGTCCTACTTCTTAATACCATCACCTTGGAGGTTAGGATGTGAACGTATAAATTTGGGAGAGGGGACACAAATATATCTACCAAAGCAATGAATAAGGATAAAACCCACAGTCAACACCTAACAGATGAATTTCTATGCAGAAAAGGATATAGCATCAACAATCACACTGAAAATAATTTTTAAAACACTTGAAGAAAGTTATATGAATACATTAGTAGTAACTTTTATCTTCCTAAGTGCATAATAGATCAAGCAGTCGTAAAATCAGTACCTAGAAGAAAAACCAAAGTATCATAATTAATGAGATTGTAATAATTAAGATTAATTTAACTTTGTTCCCTGAATATAAAGAGCAAGCCTAGTTTTCTGGTATCCTCAGAACATTCACATTGGGACACACACAGGTACACACACAACCCTTGGGCTGAAACCAGAGTAGTAAGTAAATGAAGAGCCATTGTACATACAATAACAATACATACAATAACAAATGTTGTTATTGGAAACTCAAGTTTTGAGGGAATTAGTGACCAACCCCTGTGGGTCTTCACAAGACATACAACTTAACCTGAAAGCCCTGCACAAAGCTGGGAATATCTAAGATACTATAAACTCAACGAGAGCCTTCGTTATAACAACAAATATGCCCACAAATGGAACCAGACCTGCTTGTCTCTGCTATAGCCCTGGATGGGGTAAGAATAGTATTTTCCACACATGATGGGCATAGGCCTACCTCATCAATTTATTCTACCTGAACAGGTCAGGAACTCCTCACATTGAGAAGTCAGTTTAAAGTTACAGGTTGTTAGCATTCTTGGGCACTACCAGAGGCAATCTCAGTTCTTCTCTGGAGATTCTTAGACTACTAGCTCAGGATTTTCCAAAATTAAAGCTAACACCTAGATTTAATTATTACGAAATGCCAAATACATGACCCCCAAAACCCAAAAGCAAAACCCAAACAAAACCCAAGTTATCATGGTCCAAAGACAATGGAACCACAGAAAACAATTTGGTATATCAGATATTGGAATAACTAGAGAAGATCATTTAAAACTAAGTATACAATATTTAAGACGATAAAACTGATTAAGAAAAATAGTCACATATCAAGAAACTACCATTGCTAAAATATCCAATTAGTTATGAGCAACCAGAAATGAGAACCAAGAATATAGATACTAATGGTAAATATGGGATGCATCCTAGCATTAGAAAAATGTCAAAACACAAAATGATAAAGAAATCCAACTACAGGACTCTGTAAACCAGACTTTGTATGGCAAAACCAAATCTTTTCCCTCCACTGCTACTACACAAAAGTTCAATCCTGCTGCTTTTCTTCCAAGAGGAATTGGTAATCACCTATCTGGGAGAATTGCCCTTTGAAACTGCAATCTAAATGCTAGCCTTTGCTTACTCTTGACAAATGTATCTAAAAACTGTGTAAAGGTCATTTTAACATTACCAATGAGACTAATGATAGACGTGTACTCCCTTGGCTGTAGTCACAGTGACTATTACCTGGGATATACATTTTCAACTTTAAAAATCGTTTATGAGTGTGTTATCTGTCCAACAGTTACATCTGTTAGCAATGTACTATATAAACTTTACAGTTGGTAGAAAAACTTTAATATAGGCTTTTATATACTGAGATTACATGGGAAAGGAAAATAACATTTTAGTGTTGAAGGCCTTCTGGGCCTCTTTTCTTTTATTTCTCTGAGTCAGCAGCATGTGCAGGCTCATGTCTTTGAGCGGTTAGCCAAACTCTGCCAACCTTTTGCCCAATGTGAAATTCCCATTTAACAAAAAATCTAGGTCCTTTTTAAATTTAAAACATGTTGGCTCATGTCTACAGATTTAAAAGCAACAATACAAATTGCTCAAATGGAAAATCCTTAATTTAAAAATACAATCAATGCAAGCCACAACTCCTGCATACAATCTTTGAGGAATTCTCCTCTTCCCAAGGATCACATTTAATGAACTGGCAATAGCTGGATTCTGAAGGATACTCCCAGAAGTAGCACTGTAACCACGTCTTGAAATCTCAAGTGTTTAGATTGGACTTTCTTGAGGTGGTTATCTAATAAGTCGGCACTGTATGATTTTCTTTCATCTCCTATCATGGAAGTCTAATGGTCAGATATTCTGTCTTCTGGTTTCTGGCAGTAACACTCTGAGCATTTGACCTAGTGTGGAATTTGTAATCTTGGTGTGACCAAGAGCTAGCTGTGCCATTGACAGTCTAGCAGCTGCCGTCTTGTGTGTTCCAAGAAAGCCCTATGCAGGACAGCAGTGCCAGGGTGCGTCCTAACCCAACTGCTCTAGGGATGACTGTCTTGCTGTTTTCCTGTAGCCTCTCCTTCCTCGTTCCTTCCCCTTTTTTTGGTGCCCCCATTGTGCAAGCTATCAGATACCCTTCTAATATGATCCTTTCAGGCCAGACTATAGTCAGTTTCTGTCCCTTGCAATCAAGAAGCCTAACTGATATAATAGCTCAACTAAAAAGTCAACTGTCAGTTATGAAGACTGCGTATCTTTTCTCAGTCATTTGTTCAAGGTAATCCAAGTGAATTTATTGTATGTAGGTACCATTTCTCTTTATCCTCATCCCTTCCAGCTGTCTCATTTCTGAATTTGTGTATCAATAAGGAGAGTGCAAAATTAAATTAGTCTAACATCTTCTTGTCTTTTCATTGTTGCGCAGTATATATACATTGTTGTGAAGTGTATAGTTACAAGGGTTCTGGGCAGAAGCCAGAGATAGCAGTTATTAGGCTTAAATCCATTATCTAGTGTTCTGTGAATGTATTTCTCTGGGGCAAAATAAAAAATATTGGAGTAGTTTCACTCTGAAGTCAGCTGCTTCAGAAATTGCAGACTGTGTCAGATTTAACTCTCAAAGGAAAATACGAAGCACAGAAACAATGGTAAATGACAAATCATAGAAAACGTTGTATACATTCAATAGAAGTAAAGAAACTTTAACATTTTCCAAAGAAGATTTAACTTTTTAAAAAATATTTACTTGGTGTGAAGCATTGTGTCAAGTGATTCCAATCAGCTTTTCTCAAACTCAGTTCTGGTGACACGTGGCGTGGGAGAAAACTGTCTTGTGGGAGCTATCCTGTGCATTTTAGGATTGGCGGCAGCATCCTTGGCCTGTATTCATTAGATGCCAGTGGCACACACGCAAACACACCATTTGCGATAAACAAAAGTGTTTTCAGGCGTGGCCAGTGTCACCTTGGCTGGGAGTTGGGGGGTGTTTGGGTGTGGCAGGGAGTCACCCCTTGTTGAGAACCACTATTTAGATGACGTAGTTATTTAACCTTCAAAACAAACCCATGAGATAGGGATGATCATTATCTTCTACTTGTAAAGAGTTATCATTACCCTTTTACAGGCAAAGAAAAGGAGACACAAATATGTTTCATTAGTCAACCACACAAACAGCTAGTAAGTGGAAAAGCTGAGATTCAAACCTAGGCAGTCTGACTCCAGAATCTTTGTTCACATTGTTTGTCGGTTGTACCCAAAATGGTTGGGTTCAAGGGATAGTTGAATCCAAAGATTTATTAAATGTATCAAAAGATACAATTCAAAAAATCCTCATACATTCTGCTTATACATTCTGGGTTTTTTTTCAGGAACCCTTTTAAATATTCAGTGCCAGGGAAAAATTCACAATACTTAAGCTCATATTTAAGTCATTGTTCCTGGATTTTAGATATGCTTAAAAGAAGCCTGGGTAGGAAAAAGATATGGAAATATGACTTTTAAAAGTAAACCTTAGCATCTTCTAAAGTTAAACTAATAGCACATAGACAGTTCCAATCCCTCCTTTAAACATGCTATAGATCTGAGCTATGAGCTGTCTCAGTCCCATCCCGTACAAGTCCGCCTCGCATTCAAGTCCATGCTTGTCTCCAGACAGCTCACGTAGAACCAAAGTAGCACTTGGGTTTCGGCTTAAAGCAGTCTGAGTGGGAGCACCTACAGAGCTTATGGGAGAAAAACTTTGAATCTGTGGTATTTTCGTTTATGTTTTAAATTTCAAAAGGCTTGGTTTCCCCCTCACTCCCTCCTTCAAAAGCATAGGCTGTAGGTAAAAAAAGGGAGTGAAATATGGAGAAAAGGGGAATGTGGGAAGAGAAAGAAGGTCAGGAAAAGAAAAGAAGAACTGAATTTTTTTACTCGAAAGCATTTTTTTTCCTTTAGAATATGTTTAAATCTGTAAGTATAATTTTGAACTGAACGTTGAAAATGATAACTTGAGTCAGCAGAGTAATTACCTACATCGTGTCAGGAATTCTGCTTCTAGGAAACAAATGAATTCATAAAACGTCACTTTTCTTCCCAGATACACCAAAATTTATACTTACAAACTTAATATATTGAAACATACAACTTGCAGACATACTGTGTAAGAGTGTAACTTTCTAACTTGGCTAGGACAGAGCAGCAGGCTGTATGGAAATTGAGCCGTTTCTGCAAATTTCGGAGAACTAGTTCGTCAGAGATGGAGATTCCAAACAACATGCTGAAGCTAAATGGAATTAAGGGCCTATGGATTCAATGCAGGTCATAATTGAGTTTTTATTTGCCCTTTCAAGGACTTATGCAAAGCTTTATTCCCTTAGCACAGTACACACAAGGTGACATTTTTCAGCAGTCTGACTGTTCAATTATGGATCTTTTGGAAAGCTAATGATGTCTATATTGTTAATACTGCCAACATTGTGTCAGTACATTGAAGAACCTGTGATATTAAATATTCTGATGTAAAAATATATGTTATTTCTGTTCAGCCGTGTGCAAACAATCTGGCTGAAGTGCTAGAATTATAGGGAAATCCTCTCCAGAGATAAAAGCAGAATGGAATTCTGTTGAGAGCAGTTAAAAAGCTCTCTTGTTTTAAGTGGTTTCCTGAAGTACTGAGGCCAAAATTTTAGAAGCTAATTACATGGAGTCTCTCACTCAAGACCTCTGGTTAAAGTTAGAATACTCTTACCATATTATTTGTGCTTTAGGGGAAGGGGAGGGCATCATAATGTCTAAAGTTTTTAAAAATTTATACAAATAGAATTTTTGAGTAAATGATTGATGATATTAAAGGGTTTAAGAGACTAACGACTCTTCCGGCAGCAAAGGGTCTAAGACCAAATATTTTCCATCACACAGTTACTATAACAAATCCAGGATCATATTCTTAATGTTTATTCTTCACAGTAAACCCTCATTTATTAGTTATGAGCATTGGTGATTTTTCAGTGTGATGGGTTCCAGATGTCTAAATACAGTGACAACCCATTGATAAAACGAATTATAGTGACCGAAGTAACAAAAGCACATTCTCCTCAAAAGTAAAAGGAATAACAAATGTGATATTTAGTTACATATTTAAGATATTACCCTTCCATATTCTTTTCTCCGTATTTTATTACTTATTTCAAAATCTCTTGCCTACTATATATCTTCTAGACAATAAATTCTAACAATGATTTTATTTCTCATGTATAAAAATGTCTATCTGATATTTCCAGAGAATAAAATCTTTTTGGCATGGAATTAAAATGCATGCCAAACTTAAGAAAAATTTCATTTGCTGGTAATGTCCAAATGCAACAAAATATTTGGTGCAGAATAGGACATTTGTAATGGTAACAACTAACAATAGGGCAGAAAGGTTTTTATTATAAAGGAAACTCAAGAAATAACTTCTTAGAGTAGTATACTCCTACTATCTTGGAATAGTAGTATTCTAGCATTAATTTAGAGGTAGTTAAGAAAAGTATGTGTTGTACCATATGACCCAGCCATCCCATTACTGGGTATATACCCAAAGGATTATAAATTATGCTGCTATAAAGACACATGCACACGTATGTTTATTGCAGCACTATTCACAATAGCAAAGACTTGGAATCAACCCAAATGTCCATCAGTGACAGATTGGATTAAGAAAATGTGGCACATATACACCATGGAATACTATGCAGCCATAAAAAAGGATGAGTTTGTGTCCTTTGTAGGGACATGGATGCAGCTGGAATCCATCATTCTTAGCAAACTATCACAAGAACAGAAAACCAAACACCGCATGTTCTCACTCATAGGTGGGAACTGAACAATGAGATCACTTGGACTCAGGAAGGGGAACATCACACACCGGGGCCTATCATGGGGAGGGGGGAGGGGGGAGGGATTGCATTGGGAGTTATACCTGATGTAAATGACGAGTTGATGGGTGCAGCACACCAACAAGGCACAAGTATACATATGTAACAAACCTGCACGTTATGCACATGTACCCTACAACTTACAGTATAATAATAATAAATAAATTTTTAAAAAAAAAAGAAAAGTATGTGTTAAGAACTAGATAAATATTCCACAGACCATCACTATAATATAAATACTAGAATACATCATCTGAGACTCTTATTTAATATAATCTTTGTCATGTTTCAGTAAATAGCTTCACTTATATTACAATATAAAAATAATTAATATTCCCTTTCAATCTATATAAATTTTAAGGTGATCATCTCATATATAAATTTCATATAATAATAATGATAAGTATTTATAAACTAAAATAAAAATAAGCATGAATTAGGAAAAGGAGAGTTTTCTTTAGGTTAAATTCTGTATTATTTGTATTTGTTGATCATCTTGTACACATTTCGCAGTGAAAGTGAGTTTAATGATGGTGGAAAAGTGAAGAATAAGCACCCATCTAAAAAGAAAGACAAAATTAATCATTATATAGCAAAATTCAAAATGAGTATTACCTTTAAAAGTAACTTGTAATGATATAATTTTTTTATACTAGGTTGAAAACAATGTTTATCCTTTTTTTAACTACAAAAATGAGAAGGGTGATAAGTAATCCAGGTCCTTGAGCAGAAAGCAATATAAAAGTTTTGACATAGAAATAGTTTTGTAGGGGGCAGATTTTGGAAGAAAGAAGGGGGCAGATGCACATGAAATTATGGTTTAAAACTTTGCTAATCCTCAAACTTAAAGGTGATTCAACTATAGAAATAGCCAAAAATCTAGTAAATATTTGAGCACACTAACTGGGTAAAATTTTTATCCTCTTTTATTTTGTTGTTAATGGATGATGAGACTAATACTAATTTTTGCATGATTTATAAAGTGCTTCTAAATATGACTCTAAATAACTCCAGAAAGTATTTTAAGTCATAACATAAAGTGAATTTCCTCTTTGAATAATTTATCTCTTTTGAATCAGTTTTCTGTTACTGTGTGATAAATTCCACAAATTTAGCAGCATGAAACAGTATTCACTTACTAGTTCATGGTTCTGTAGTTCAGAAATAAGGACATGGCATCATCAGTTCTCTGCTGAGATCTCAGAATACTAAAAATCAAGGTGTCGTCTGGTGACATGAGTTGGCTGTGTGCCCACTCAAATCTCATCTTGAATTGTAGATCCCATAATCCCCATGTGTTGTGGAGGGACCCAGTGGGAGGTAATTAAATTTAGAAGAGGATTTTTCCCATGCTGTTCCCATGATAGTGAATAACTCTCACGAGATCTGATGGTCTTGTAAAGGGCAGTTCCCCTGCACATGCTCTCTTGCCTGCTGCCATGTAAGATGTGTCTTTGCTCCTCCTTTGCCCTCCATCATGATTGTGAGGCCTCCCCAGCCATGTGGAACTGTGAGTCGATTAAACCTCTTTTTCTTTATAAACTACCCAGTCTCGGGTATATCTTTTAGCAGTGTGGGAATAAACTAATACATTTGGGCTGAATTTTTTTATGGAGCTTGAAATCTTTTTCTAAACATACATGTTTTGGGCAAGTTTCAGTTCCATGCAGTTATCACACTTAGGTCCCTGTTTCTAGCTCTCAGCCAGAGGCCACTCTCAGCTCCTTGCCAAGTGGCACCTCCAAGTTCAAAACCAGCAGCATAGTATTTCTCTTTCATCAAATCACCCTCACCTTCAAATCTCTGTGGCCAAGAATACTGCCAAGCGGATTCCCTGATTAGGTTCATCCCTCTCAAGACAATCTTCCTATATTAAAGTCAAATGGTTTGGAATCTTAATTACATTTACAAAATCCCTTTGGCATATAACACATCATCAGTGAAGTGATATCTAATCATATTCACAGTTTCCACCCACACATATGGGTAAGAGATTACACAAAGGAGAGGGTCATTAGATTCATTTTGAAATTCTGGCTGCTGCAACCCTCCTAACAGAGCTTTCCGCATCCTTCAACCTCTAATCTGCTGCCAAATAGTTTTTTTTAAAATGCAGTTATGAAGAAGTTATTCAATACCACCATCACTATCATCTGTACCATTAATGTTTGAAGTATTTTGTTGGTTTTCACTTGTCAATTCTTATGATAGCACATTTGGCTATTGTTTCTTCCAGTATTTTCTGCCTCTCAAATCTTCATACACAGTTCTCTAACTCCATTTACCTAGTTTTAGTACCTTTTGAAGACCTATTTCACCTCCAGACTCCCTTATCCTTACAGTTTGTATTTCTCCAAACCTACTGCTTATCTCTCAACTTCCACTTGTTTCTTTAGGTTCATTAAGATTCAGCTTGGATATCATATCTTTCAAGGACATTTTCTAGTACATTTCCCCATCCTCAGCTCCTTCATTTTAGAGAGATGCCTATTCTCTATAATCTCAGATAACTTGCATGATTCTCCTAAGTTCACTCTGTATTTTAATTGCCTGCTGTTTGCTTTACTCCACTGGATTGTGACCCTGTTAAGGAAGAAAGTTTCTAAAGTTTCTTCCATATCTCATTTGTTGTGTTTCTGATGTCCAAAATAGTTCCTGTGACCAGAAAAGAAATTTGTTAAAATTTGTGAAATTCTGACACTTTCTAATTTTCAAAACATTTCTATAAATGACAAATAATTTGACTTTTCTGTATTCTGGTTATTTCAGTTACCTTATGGGTTAGACAAAATCCACAGTGTATTAGTCCATTCTCACGCTGCTCTAAATAAATACCCGAGACTGGGTACCTTATAAAGAAAAAGGCTTTAATTGATTCGCAGTTCCACATGGCTGGGGAGGCCTCAGGAAACTTACAATCATGGCAGAAGGCAAAAGACCTTCGTTACATTGCAGCAGGAGAGAGAAGTGCAAGCACAGGAAATGCCAGACTCTTATAAAACCGTTAGATCTCATGAGAATTCACTCTCTATCACGAGAACAGTGTGGGGGAAACCATGCCATGATCCAATCACCTCCCTGCCTCTACACGTGGGGATTACAGGTTCCTCCCTTGATACGTGGGGATTATAATTTGGGATGAGATTTGGACGGGGATACAGAGACAATATCACACAGTATATTGGCTTTCATAATCAAGTGAAAGTTTAGAGCTAATTAAATAATTGAATAATTAAATAATTAAATAATTAATTAAATAATTAAATAAATAATTAAATTTATTTGATTTAATTAATTTAATTAAATAATTAAATAATTGTCTAGGTAAATGGCTATTGTTTAGATAACTGGAAACAGGGTCTTAATTATATATATATCAGTTATTATAACAGATAACGCTAGAGCATGGATCAAAAGGCAGAGCAACCATAAGGACCCTGTAATGGGACATAAATGAGGCAAAAGTATAAACTTCTAATAAAATTACAAAGTCAAATAGATTGGCATTGTTTATGCATTAAAGTATTACACTTACCTTGGCTGTGCTTTATATCCTAATTTGTAGTTTTCTCTTTAATTCATTATTTTAAAAAGTTTCCAATGTTAGAAAATTTCTACAGGAAACTTTAAGTCTGCTGGACATGCAAAAACATTTTTATAGTTTCTTTCATCAACATTAATTAAACGGCTACAAATGCCCTGTTAATTTTCTTATGAACTGCACACTTATTATACCATTTTATAGGCGTCTTATCAGTCATGAGTACACATTGAAAGGTTTGCATTAGTTTTGCTAGCAAAGCATTTATCCTAAAATGCAGATGGTAGAATTACAGATACGATGCTTAAGGAAAATACCCCGCTTGTAAAATGAAGTATTAAATATAACATTCTCTCTCTCTCTCTTTCTCTTTCTCTCTCTCTCTCTCCACCCACATTTTAAAAACATATACATTAGGGAAACATTTCCTGTTGATACTGGAGAATGAGAACATATACCTTTATACTGAATCATTTTGAGTGTACAAAATTGGATATGTTCCTGAACAGAAAAAATACTTTAAGCATTAATTAGCATGTATAAATTAAGTTATAAGAAAAAACTCATCCAGTGTTTACACAACACTTCAATAAGCTGCACTAACAGAACCATACAAACCCATTGCACAAGTGTAGAAAAATACTTAATGGTTTTCATCTGACTTCTCCCTGAATATATTATCAAGTCTTAAAAATAACACTGTACCTTTCGTTGAGAAACATACAATAGTCTTGAAATAGACATGCATTTTCTACATTTCACTTTTAAGCAATTAACAGTTTATATTAGTTGTCAAGAGTTTGTGTTTCAAAAAAATTCTAAGTAGGATAAACATTTATAGGTGACTTTTAAACATTGGAAAACATTTATTTCAGAATCGATCATGTTTTTTAAAAGTGGTATATCTGACAAAAAAAAAACTGTCTTTTTCCTTTTCTATCTCATTTTTACGTATGAGAAATAGAGTTGTTCCAAGGATCATCTTGATTATCATACCTGCATTAAAAGTAACTGTATTTGGATTACAGTTTTGATCATTTGCTTTTTTAAAATGGAATAACGTTGACCTTGAAACTTTCACTTTTACAATGAGAATGACAGTGTTCTTCTGGGAGATATTCACATGTAATTATTAGTTGTTCTTTGCTTTGAATTTATTAAAGTGCATTCAAAGAAGTCTATTTCAAGACTCAATTTTTTATATTACATTTTTAAAATTCAATGTGAGAAACATCAAAAATGTGAAAAATTATACTGATCTCTTTCTGACCCAACAAAACACAAAATGCTATTCAGTACTTCTCAGCCTTGGCTATTTACTAGAAGCACCTGGGGATAGAGGGGAAGATCATGAAGATTCCGATGTTCTGGCTGCACCTTGGATCATTTACACCAAATTGAAGTGTAGGAACTGGCACCAATATTTTTAAGAATTACCAGAAGTTTCCAGTGTGCAGACAAACTTGAGAAACGCTCCTCAACTAGGTGCTCTCAATTTGTTTTACATTCTAATTACCTTTGGTGAGTTTTAAACTTTGTTTAAAAGTCAAAACCACACTCCATACCAATTAAATCAGGTAGAGTGAGACACAAGGAACAGCATTTTAAAATGTTTCAGTTGATTACAGTGTTCAGCTAAGTTTGAGAACAAGTGCTTTAGGTTGGAAATCAGTTTATGCATATTGGTGTTCTATGTTTGTGGATTGTTTCAGTTTGTGATAGGAAGGTGGTGGGGAAGATGACAGGAAGGGAACAAATACTGCTGCATTTTTTAACCAATGCTATTTTGTACATTCTACATATTTAAAGCAATTTAATAACAACTTAGCCTATATTAAAGGTAAAACATATTAACAAAAAATTTGCATGAAAACATAAAACTGTTTAATGAAGATCTGGTAGTTTTCCCTCAGAATTGCAAAGGAGAATGTAAACCGTGGTGTCATGCTTCCTTTATCTCTTCTACAGAGAAAATATACCATAAAAGTAAAAAGAACATGCTAAAGCAACTATTAGTAAAATATGTGTTTCCTTTCCTTACAAATTGTGCCCTTTGTTGAAAAAATGCGAAGTGATAGATGGCTTATTTGTTTATATTGTTAAGTTGTATAAGATATACTCTTTTCAAAAATTGTTCTAACAGTTTGGTCTGAATTGAGCTTGGATTCTTCCAAATTCTATTGCCATATACATTAAGTTTCAGCCCAAGCTTTAATACGTACAGTTATGCCTTTTTCAAAAAGCATTCCAAAGAAAAGTTACAATCAGGTCAATTTGCTAAAATGTGCTAGAATAAAAAACCAATATAATAATGAGCTTTTGCTCCATAATCATAATGCTTATCCCTTTATATGTCCAAATAATATTTGAAGTAGTTCACAGTCAACTGGGATAAAGTAGGGAGAGATGCCCAGTATTGTCTTTGTGTTATTCTTTCTGTAGTAAGTAAACTGTCAATTCATTACAGTATAAAGATACATAAACTCTAAAATATGGAATACATTAAATGTTGAATAAGTTTTTATTATCTAGCGATAAGGTCTGTGAAAATGATCTATTGGAACTTGAAACAAAAGCAAGAGTTTTACTAAATAGCTATTCATGTTCTTAAATTTCCATTTCTACATGTGACATCAAAATCACAATCCGGTCTTCAAAGGGATGTTATAATTATGTGGGTACAGATACAGAACTCCTACATCTCCCACTCACATACCCACACACACCCACCTAAACATTTCTTTACAATAATTTCTCTACAGGCTTCTAAAATTATGAAGGTAATTATATTTCCACCTCCTGATTTTCACCATATTGCAGTGATCAAACATTGTACAAACAGGATTAAAGCATTTATGTTTTAATCAAGATCATTTCCCTGCTGGAACTATCATTTGCGTCAAGGGCAAATGTACGAACACAGTTTGAAAATCATCCAAGAAGCTAGAATGTGTGGAAGAGCATTTAACCAAGATTCTACATCATTAGCCAAGAACAACGTGTGTTCATGACTCTTTGTGGTGATTTATTCACATACTCCCCAGTTTACGTTGGATTAGTTTTCTAAAGATACGTTTCTCTACCAGATGACTTTCTAAAGCCTTGTTGAGTATGCAACTCAATGAGTTAGGGGGTTCCTATGTTAGAAAACCTGTCCTTTCTTGACAATGAAAATTCTCACTGTGAGTGTTACATCTAGTCTGGTCTGCTGTGAAGCTCTAGCTGAAATCTTGTCTCGACTGTGAGGCATACTGGATAATAAATTGTCGAAACACTGTGCTTGAGGAAAAGTAATAGTACTTCGAGCTAATGGATTAACCAACTCTAAGTTTAACTTCTCCGCTCCCTAGTTTCTGAAAACAGAATAGCCATCAAAGATGGAGCTATGTATACAGCTCCTGAATATAGATGTAAGGAATTCATAGCCCAACTCAATCTAATTATGTGGGAAATGTCTTATTTGTAGAAAGAACATGAGTTTCGTTTGAGATTACCAGAGAGCTCCATTACTTACTAGCTCTCTGACAAGGGCCAAATAATGTGACTTCTTAAAACCTTAGTTTATTCATCATAAAATGAAAATAATAAAACTACCAGAGTTTGTAGAGGCAATTAAATAGAATAAAACTTGTAATAAATCTAACAGGGCAAATTACACATAGCCAGGACCAAAATAATATCCATTTTCCTTCTGTATAACTGTGAGGAAAGAAATCTGGGTCTTCCCAAGAGTAAGCTGACATGAAAAGTGACAAGATAAATAATATCATCATAATAAAAAACCATAAATATAATTTTTTCAACTTTTCCCTCTAATTACATTCCCTCTCCTGTGTGACCCCTTTGTTTTTCTCACTCATTTAGAAGATTGTACTTCCTTTTATTCAGCCTAACCACTCTGCATACACAGATACATACTTTGGCCATCATGCTTGAAAATATTTTTAAGAAAATGTATGAATATTAGACCAAGATATACACTGATAATCGAGTATGAATTATTTGACCTCTTAAAATGTATTTTTACACCAAGCAGTAACAACAAATGTGATAAATCAAGAAAATTAAGAGTCACCGCACATTACTGGCTTATCAAAAGCACATATATTCATGCTTCTGATGTGGTTATGCAAACACATCACCACGCTGTTTCCAAGCAGAAATTTGTGTGGCTTGGCAGTCCTAGAAGGACTGAAAAAGTTAAAAAGAATTATCACAGTATCCATTATAAAGCTCTATTCGAGATGTTCTGACGTAACTACTATTTTACTTTTTTGATTAACAAAAACTAATACTCATTTTTTTCTTAAAAAATTTTGACTCAAGAATATTATTAGATTAGTCTTGCTTTCACTGTAGGTATTTGCAGAAACTCATTCAACTTTCTAGAAACTTTTGCCCAGAATAACTCAAAAATGGCTGCTTTAAAAGAAAATTTGCTGAAAATTTGTTCAGCATTATCACCTACAAAATTGGTTTTGTAAGCTGGGCAAGGGGGCTCACTCCTGTAATCCCAGAAGTTTGGGAGGCCAAGATTGGCAGATCTCTCAAGTTTAGGAGTTTGAGACCAGCCTGGGAAACCTGGCAAAAACCTGTCTGTAGTAAAAATACAAAAATTAGCTGGGTGTGATGGCGCAGTACTGTAATCCCAGTACTTGGGTGGCTGAGGCACGAGAATCCCTTGAATCCTGGAAGCAGAGGTTGCAGTGAGCCAGGATCAAGCCACTGTACCCCAGCCCGGGTGACAGAGTAAGACTCTGTCTCAAAAAAAAAAAAAAAAAAAAAAAAAGAAAGAAAATAAAAGGTTTTGTGATACCATGTTCTACATACCGGTTATGATTGATGATTGTGATGTCTCAATTCACAGACATGTTCATTAGCTTTCATTTTATTTTTTTATTTTTATTTCTTTTTATTAGTAGTGTTATTTTTTTGAGACGGAGTCTCGCTCTGTCACCCAGACCGGAGAGCAGTGGCCGGATCTCAGCTCACTGCAAGCTCCGCCTCCCGGGTTCCCGCCATTCTCCTGCCTCAGCCTCCCGAGTAGCTGGGACTACAGGCGCCGCCACCTCGCCCGGCCAATATTTTGTATTTTTAGCAGAGACGGGGTTTCACCGTGTTAGCCAGGACGGTCTCAATCTCCCGACCTTGTGATCTGCCGCCTCGGCCTCCCAAAGTGCTGGGATTACAGGCGTGAGCCACCGTGCAAAAATTAGCCTGTAAATGGTCGTTTCAAAATGCTTCCATCTGATCATGGAAAAAAATTCTACAAATCCCAGTTGAAGGACATTCTGTAAAATACCTGACTAATATATCTCAAAATTATAAAAGTCGTTAAAAACAAGAAAAATACGAGAACTCTCACTATTGAAGCAACATGGCTGCTCAATATAATATGATATACTGGATGAGATCTTGGAACAGAAAAAGATTAAGCAAACAACAGAATAAAATATGTATTATATTTCATAATGTGTCAATATTGTTTAATTGATAATAATAGATGTACCATACTAATATCTTAGTAAAAAGAAAAACTGGATGTGGGGTACATGAGAACTCTCTATATCATCTTCAGTTTTAAAATCAATCCTAACACTATTCTAAATTAAAATTTTAAATTATAAAAGGCTCCCTTTTTGAAATTCATGATGGGTATTTGGTGTCAATCTGAAATCCCATAATAGTGTACAAATTCAAAGCAACAAGTGATTTTTAATTATTTAGCATTGAAAGTTTCCTTGCCCTTAAACTTTGCTATCTTGTGCAGATAACATATATAAGCAAGAAATATTTGACAAAAAGATCCAAGAACAATATACAATTACGGGATAAAATTAAGAGATAAGACAAAGAAGAACTCTTGGCATTGAGAAGTAAATGTGCCAAAAAGTTAACTGTCTCAGAAAAATCTTTCAGGGAAGTAGAACAGTGTTGTTTAATAAAACTTTCTGTGATGATAGAAATGATTTCATGTGCTGTATAATATGTAACCACAGCCACCTGTGGTTATAGAGAACTTGAAATATGGCTAGTGTGACTGAGGAAATGAATGTTTTATCTTCTCCAGTTTAAATGAAATTGGATTTAAATAGTGACATACGACCAGTGCCTACTGTATTAGTCAGTGTGGAATTAGTGTTTGAGCTGAACAAAAAAGCCCAAGTAAAACTTTGGTAGACAGCCCATTTCAGTGCAAGGAAACACTGTAGTTAAATAAGACACCATACTTGTGGAACAGTGAGTAGATCCATGAGCTACTACATCAATCAACCTTCAGATCTATCCCACCTCTGTACTTCTTGTTCTTTCATCCAACTCATTGTCTATGTAAGCCAATTTTAGCTCTTCATATGAGCTATACACCCAAATTTAACCTTCTCTTTAAGGTGTTTTTCTCCTAGTTTAAACCTGGTCTTTAGAAGAGAAAATTGAGAGAAGCAAAATTACAAAAGAGAAAGAAAAAGTATATCTGATCCATGAGGGAAAACTTGCTTTTTTATGTCTCTGATGTTCTAATCTGATTTTATGCCATACTAAATTGTGATGAGTCTCATTTAACTTAACTTTATTTTTATACTAGTATGTTGGCAGCCATAGTTTTTAGATCGGTTAACTGGAGTTCTTATAAAAAGGATATAATACACCATGGAATACTATGCAGCCATAAAAAAGGATGAGTTTGTGTCCTTTGTAGGGACATGGATGCAGCTGGAATCCATCATTCTTAGCAAACTATCACAAGAACAGAAAACCAAACACCGCATGTTCTCACTCATAGGTGGGAACTGAACAATGAGATCACTTGGACTCGGGAAGGGGAACATCACACACCGGGGCCTATCATGGGGAGGGGGGAGGGGGGAGGGATTGCATTGGGAGTTACACCTGATGTAAATGACGAGTTGATGGGTGCAGCACACCAACATGGCACAAGTATACATATGTAACAAACCTGCACGTTATGCACATGTACCCTACAACTTAAAGTATAATAATAATAAATAAATTTTAAAAAAAAAAAGGATATAACTTTTGTCTTTCCTTACAACTCTTGTCTACCTCCATTGAAAAAGCTTGAAGAGATGAGTTGGATTTGAGATGAAGCTTCTTCAACAGGGGCAGGCACTCAACAATCCTAGCTATAAGTGAGAGAAAGATGCATCAGGTAGGTGAGGATTACTTCTACCATGTAGTTTTTCCATCAACCACTCTAAAATTGCCTAGAAGCCTGAGCCTAAGAAGAAGATTATAAGTATTGATTATTCATCTTCCCATAAAAAACCATTAAGAATAATTCCATTAAGCCTTATATCATGTTTATATCATTGACCACCAAAAGTTCAATCCTCAAAGGTCATCCATCATCATCTGAGCACTTACACCCGAAGTCTCTATGTACCCCTCCACTAATGTGACCCTCTATCCCAACCCTCCCCTGTGCTGCAAACATTTCCATTAAAGCTCCTGGGAATGTCCTTTCAGTCATCAACCAAATTGCCTATACACTCACCATCTTCTATGACTATTAGCTTCACTTTCTTGCTTTAATTGAAGTCTAGTGATTTCTGAGGTCACTTATTTCCTTGGAGATCTCTCTAGCAGAAAATAAATTTACTCTATTCTCTGAGAAACCTTGAAGGTGGTATCATCCTTGCTTCTCATTGCTGGTCAATGGGTTGGCAGATCTATGCACTTCCAGAAATATTTTTCTATCCTTCTCTCTCAGTCAAGCTGACTACTTTGAAGCACATGCCATCAGACTATACCAACTCTTATCCCTCCTTGTTTATTTTCCAAATTCCCAGTCACTTTCACTCATTGAAAACTTTAGTGACTGGTTCATGTGCTTCTCTTCAAAAACTACTGCAGTTGTTAGCCTCTTAAATAATAAATTCTAAATAGAAAATTAATCTATTAATAATATCTAGACTGCTTAGTCACTTTCAGTAACATATTTTTCTAAAATCCACTTCAGTCACACTATTTTGTAATCATATCCTAAAACCTGGCATTAACTGTAACAATATTTGCAATTTAGCCATCTCTCTGAACAGAGATTCTTATTATTCCAGGTTTCTAGCACCCTATCCCCAAAATTTTATGAGCCCATTAGAGCTACCAGTCCATTGACCATTCTGTCACTTTTTCATCATGCATTAATCACCTGATATCATTATTATCCTCTTTACCTAATTTAAGTCAATGTTCAATCACTATGATTACTCTCTAGCCTTTACTCGTAACTCCCTTACCTATAGTTACTCCACCATACTTCTTGGAAAAATCCTAATCAAGGTTAAACCCTACTTTCTGCTGTAATACACTTTTACTTAGGAAGTGTTGAAAAACACACAACTGTGTTGATTGGACTGTTTTTTAATTCATATGTTACAACGCTAAGGTTGTTCTTTATTAGAGTCTGTAAATCATGTTACTCTTACTTTTCTCGTCTCTTAAGCAATTCTTTCAAATTCTTACGTATGTTCTGTTCTGAAACACTAAACACTTGCTTTTTTTCCAACTGGTAGCTTCAATTTCTATTTGCTTGAAGACGGAAGCAATCAGGAGAGAATCCCTTAATTGCTTTCCCACTATATTTAGCAAACTCTTTGTTTGTGGGCACACTGTGTTCGGCGTCATGCAAGAAAAAGAGACTAAAATGCCAAGGCCTATTCTTTTACTTCTGCACCTGACCTCACCTCTTCTTTCCTATACAAGGACATTGCTCTTAATCATTATTCCTCTTTCCTAAATTATCTATTTTTTTTCTGTACTGTATCTTTATGATCAGTTCGAAATTTCCATATATGTGTAATGTGAGCAACTCTCACATGGTAGCCTCTTTCACTCATTGTGGTATTCATTCAAGAATCCCCTCCACAGAGAGGCCTTCCCTGACTACCCTATCTAAATACAGGGTCTAAACTTATCATTTTCTCTTGCTCTCGCCTGTTTTACCTTTTCTTCATAGCTCTAGTGATTACTTCAAGGTAAACCTACCACATTGGTGGCTTAGATGATTGACTCTGTTTTTAAAGTCAGGGATCAAAGCTATTGCATATTGGCACCTCCATTGTCTCATTCAGTTCCTGGATCACAGTAGGTTTTGATCATTTAAAAAAAACAAAAGTTCAAATTAATTGACTAGTCTTAGGCTTAAAACCATGGACTTAATATAATGTTACATTTCATGATATTATTGTTAGTGTCCTGAAGAAATGGCAGCCCACAAAAGAACACCATGAATGACAGGTAAAGGTCCTCAGTGCTACAGTTAAGATGGAAGTTTGTGGAATGTGACAGAAAGGGAGAGAAGCCTTCTTTCCCCCATGTGGATTTAAGTCAAGTGAGAAAAAGTAAAGAGATGGGCAAATGAAGCACAAACATTATTTTTATTAACTTAGATAGTTTATGTGAATAACCACAATGGGTTTCCAAATACAGAAGCCCAGAATTATCCAGACTTTCCATTTCTACTCAGAGTGAATAAACAAAGATTCTCATCTTGAGGTCCTGCCCTGTAAATAAAAGGGAAAAGAAGTGTATTGTAAGTTTCCTACAGGCAATAACTCTATGATTAGTTCTTACTAAAAATTCTCCAACTGGAATTCAATTCTCCTACTACTGGAAGATGCCAGTGAATTAGTAAATAAAGATGATGAGTTTTATACTAATGAATGTCACTCTACATGAAAACACAAAGAATGGAGCATAAGGACTCCATAAGAATAAGCCCCAAACTGTGGAAGACAAAATAATATTCTTGGTTTGTAGACCTAGAGAAAGCACAGAGGCTCAGCTAAACTTTCTACTGCAAACTGATTAGTATATGAAAATGTTTTAATATTGGTGAGAAAAAAGCAAGTGAGAAATCATCAGTGGAATTTTTTGATATTAAATAATCTGGATATATTGTCTATGGAAGAACTTATGTGCCCCCTATTTATTGTCACAACAATACTGCAGTGATAACACCATAGAACAAACAACCACAAAAGTGTATATATGATTAATAATAATTAGTCATTGTGCATGTGTCTGTGAACAAGTGGGGGTCAGCTAAGGGGCTCCCCTGACATTGGTTATGCTTGCTTAGATACCTGGAGCACAGATGGCTGTTGAGTGAGGTAGGCTGGCTTCTGCCAGAGTGACCAGGGCAATTGAACATCTGTCATGTGACACTTAGGCCCAGTGACCCAGGCTAACTGCTGAGACACAAGAAAGAATACATTGAAGTTTGTCAGACCTCTTAAGGTCTGGGTTCATACTAGGCACCTTCTCTTACAAATCATTCAATGGATCAAAGCAAGGTGTATGTCCAAGTTTGGGATGAAGAGGTGAGTGAATATGCTCCACCTCTTTTATGGAAAGGATTGCAAGGTCACATGACAAAGGGAACAAATATAGTTAGGGAGTAAGAATTAGGACCGTCAATGCAGTCCATCACAATGTAACACTGAGGCAGTGACTAGATTTTAAAATTTAATTACTGGCAGAAGAAAGATGGCATACATAGCCAAATTACAATGGAATTTTCCTCACTTCTAATATTTGCGACATATCCAATATATATTAATATAAATATATTCAATATATTATATCATTATCATCTTCTGCATAATTATTGTTATGTAAACAATTTATCTTGGCACGGGATACATTGTTTAGAAACAAACTTCTCTTTTAGGTTGTAAAGAATTTGTCGTCTCATAACCACTCACGTAAAGATGTAGAAACACTTGTTAGTACAATGAAAACTCAAAAGTCATGATGATTCCTAATGAGGAGGTAATCCCACTCGGGGCAGCTTATGCAGAAGAATATAAACCAAACCTATCATGTCAGGAAAATACCTACAAGTGCAAATGAGAGGCTTACTATTGAGCTACAGGATAAAGTGGAATAACAAACACTGTTTGTTCAGGTTGGCATTCCCAGGTAACAGTTTAGTAGCTCAGCTGCAAGAGACATGAGTCTGGCCCACAGGACTCAGATTCACACGTGGGAATCCAGGGACCCAGACTGTCTATGCTAAGGAGATACTGAAGATCTTAAACAGCAAGCACTGGTGTCTCTGCTACTCCCAGACCCTAACTCATAAATTATTAATTCCTTCACCTTCGGCTTTCCTGCTTTCCTAAATAGTCTTCACATGAAATCTGTAGTTAGATTTTACTTAGTGTATAGAAAAAGAATCTTACCAAGGAAAAGCTAACATGAGAAGATTTTGAGTGCTAAAATTAGTAGTGCACTCGTTGTGTTAGTCTGCTTTCACACTGCTGTGAGAACTACCTGAGACTGAGAATGGGTTATTTGTAAATAAAAGAGTTTTAATTAAATCACAGTTCCACATGGCTGGGGAGGGCTCAAGAAACTTACAGTCATGGAGGAAGGCAAAGGGGAAGCAAGGCATGTCTTATATGGAGGCAGGAGAGAGAGCAAGGGAGGAAGTGCCAGACTTCTAAACCATCAGATCTCATGAGAATGGACTCGGTATCAGGAGAACAGCAAGGGAGAAGTCCACTCCCATTATTCAGTCATTTCCCACCATGTCCCTCCCTTGACATGTGGGGATTATAATTCAATATGAGATTTGGATGGGGACACAGAGCCAAACCATATCATTCCACCCCTGATCCCTGACAAATCTCATATTCTTCTCACATTTTAAAATCAATCATGCCTTCTCAACAGTGCCCCAAAGTCTTAACTCATTCCAGCATTAACTGGAAAGTCTAAGTCGAAAGTCTCATCTGAGACAAATCAAGTCTGTTCCACCTAGGAGCCCGTGAAATAAAAAGTTAGTTACTTCCAAGATACAATCAGGATACAGGCATTGTGTAAATGCTGCCATTGCAGAAGGGGAAGTTGGCCAAAACAAAGGGGCTACAGGCCCCACACAAGTCCGAAACCCAGCAGGACAATCATTAAATCTTAAATCTCCAAAATAATCTCCTTTAACTTCATGTCTCACATGCAGGGCACACTAATGCAAGGGATGGGCTCCCAGAGCCTTGGACAGTTCCATCCCGTGCCTCTTCAGGGGACAGCCACTGAGGCTGCTTTCACCAGCTGGCATTGATTGCCTGTGTCTTTTACAGGTGCACAGCTGTTGGTAGATCTACCATTCTGGGGTTTGAAGGACAGTGGCCTCTTTCTCACAGTTCCACTATGCAGTGCCCCAGTGGGGATTATGTGTTTGGGCTCCAATCCCACATTTGGCCTCTACAGTGCCCTAGTGGAGGTTCTCCATGAGGGCTCCACTTCAGCAGAATTCTGACTGGACATCTAGGTGTTTCCATACATCCTCTGAAATCTAGACGGAGGTTCCCAAACCTCACTTCTTGTCTTCTGCACACTTGCAAGACCAACACCACATGGAAGCTGCCAAGGCTTGGAGCTTTTACCCTCTGAAGCAATGGCCTGAGCTGTACCTTGTCCTCTTCTAGTTATGGCTGGACCTGGAGCAGCTGGGACACAGGGTGCCATGTCCTGAGGCTGCAGAGAACAGCAGGGTCCTGGGTTCTGCCCATGAAACCATTTTTTCCTCCTAGGCCTCCAGGCCTGTGATGTGAAGGGCTGCCATGAAGGTCTCTGAAATGCCCTGGAGACATTTTCCCATTGTCTTGGTGATTAACATTCTGCTTCTCTTTAATTATGTAAATTTTTGCAGCTGGTGACTATAAAACTGCATTTTCTTTTCTACTACATGATCAGGCTGCAAATTTTCCAAACTTTTACCCTCTGCTTCTCTTTTAAACATAAGTTCCAATTTCTGGTAATCTCTTTGTGAATAGATATGATTTTATGCTGTTAGGAGTGGCCAGGCCACATCTTAAATGCCTGGATGCTTAGAAATTTCTTCCACCTGATACCCTAATTCATTTCTCTCATGTCCAAAGCTCCACAGATCTCCATGACAGGGGGAAAATGCCACCAGTCTCTTTGCTAAAGCACAGCAACAGTGACATTTACTACAGTTCCCAATAAGTTCCTCATCTCCATCTGAGACCACCTCAGCCTGGACTTCATTGTCCATATCACTATCAGCATTTTGGTCAAAAGCATCCAACAAGTCTCTAGGAAGTTCCAAACTTTCCCACACCTTCCTGTCTTCTTCTGAGCCCATCAAATTGTTTCACCCTCTGCCGCTTACCCCATTCCAATGTCACTTCCACATTTTCAGGTTACTTTATCACAGCTGGTACCAATTGTCTGTATTAATTGGTTTTCCCACTGCTATAAAGAACTATCTGAGACTGGGTAATTTATAAAGAAAAGAGATTTAATTGACTCGCAGTACAGTATGGCTAAAGAGGCCTTAGGAAACTTACAATTATGGTGGAAGGCAAAGGAGAAGGAAGGCGTGTTTTTCATGGTGGCAGGAAGAGAGTGAAGGGGGAAAGTGTCATACTTTTAAATCATCAGATCTTGTGAGAACTCACTCACTATCATGATAACAGCAAGGGGGAAGTCCACCTCCATGATTCAATCACCTCCCACCATGCTCCTCCCCCAACACATGAGGATTGCAATTCAAGATGAGATTTGGGAGAGAACACAGTGCCAAACGATATCACTCATTATGAATGAGGTAAGAGTATAGCAAAGAAGATAAAAAGTCAATAAAAAGTGCTCTAGAAAAGAAAGAGAAAAAAGGAGTAAAGACTTAAAAGAGGGAAGATGAAAAAATGATATGTAGAAGAATCAGACTAAACTAGGACATAAACAGTTTTCTTCATATGTATAAAAATAGGATGATGGATTTGTCTTTTATTGCTTACATTTTTCTTGTTGACCATGATAGAGAAGAAAAATAACGGCAGAGGTTTTGGGCAAGTGTGTATCAGGGAAACATAGATCAGCCTTTGGCCCAAGAAGTATGGACTTTATGACATACTATATATACTCATTGGGTCAGTAAGTTTAATTCCAGTGAATGTGTTATATATCAATGAGTGTGTAGAGTAAGTATATAATTATAATGTATTATGCCTTTGAATATGTGTTATGCGTGTTTTATGCCCATAAATGGGTGTGTTATTGCAGTGTTTTATGACATCAGTGGGTTAAACTACCACTTGCTTACTTTCTCCAAATGAAAGCCAGTTAAAACCATCAAAAAGCATGTCGAGGTCATTTGAATAGATCAGTGATAAAAACAGACAAAAAGGGCAGCTTTTTCATTCTGCCAGCAATATTTACTCTAAAAACCTATCTAAATAATTTAACTGGCTGCGAACGGTGCCTCACACCTGTAATCCCAACACTTTGGGAGGCCAAGGCAGGTGGATCACCTGAGGTCAACTGTTCGAGACCAGCCTGGCCAACATGGTGAAACGCCATCTCTACCAAAAATACAAAAATTAGTCAGACATGGTTTCAGGCACCTGTAATCCCAGCTACTCAGGACAGTGAGGCAGGAGAATTGCTTGAACCAGGGAGGCAGAGGTTGCAGTGAGCAGAGATCATGCCACTGCACTCTAGCCTGGGTGACAGAGCAAGACTCCATCTCAAAAATAACAGTAACAATAATAATAATAATAATTTAACTGCTGACTGTATCTTAAGTAGAAAAAAAAACTAAATTTATACTTTTAAAGGCAGAGAATGTAATTGAAATTCTTTAGCAATCTCTGTCCAGTCTACACCATTCAATTCCCTTTCATCTTAGAAGAAAATTTCAGGGGTCAAAAATCACTGCTTTAAATTCCTATATATATGATATAAGGCACAGAATGCTAAACTCAAAAGCTACTATCAAGTTTCTGATAAGGGTTTTGTAATAGGAAGTCTAATTTTGTATGGCTATAGTTATTAATGAACATCGTGGAGATTTAGGCTCTCACTCCTACACATGGATTGCTGATTCAGTAGAAATGTGCTACAACTACGTTCTCTGGGGTTGTACCTGAATTCTTTCTCCATGGCATTATTTTGGCTTAGTCTGCCTCAGGAAGTTATACTGACATGTTGCTTCCCAAGAGTGTCAATGTGTTTTCTCTTTCATGTGTTTGCTTGGAAATACAGCCTGTTGAGAGAAACAAGTGTCAACTTCTACTTAAACATATTTTACCTAAAATCTATAAAGCATCCATCCCTTTGAAGATTGTTACAGGTTTATATGTCAGTTTAATATGCCATATTCTCCTGGTAAGGCTGGTACTAGTTCAAAGTAATCCCATACTTACAAAATACAAGTAGAAGTTGACAAGACCTTAAACATAATCAATTTTCTCTTTCATAAATGCATAGATCAATTGTGATGATAAATGTATTCTGACATTATTTAATCAGAATTTATTTTTGCCTTTTGGGCACTCTTGAGAATTCATATGCAGATTTTGCATTTTATAGAGTTCATAAAATAAATGTTCTATACCAGGTTGATTTGGATGAGCATATAAGGGAAGCAGACATTTTTCAGTAGATGAATGTGTATTCATAAGGAAAATGGGCATTCTAATCTTTGACGGGTTGTACAAGGGAATGTCTTATATTTGCAATGCTTCCAAGCCAACGCCATGGTTCTGTGGAATATGAGACATATATTGCTTTATCTTATATTCATTTGTTTCACAGGTTATATTGAGTAAATTACATGTGTCAAATATTTACCAATAGAATTGAGATCTTTTTATTCCTAATGTCTTTCACAGAGCCCTATCATAGAGGATGTTTTAAATGTTTGTGGTTGTATTGTCTCCCCTTCTGTAATGTTTAGTTGCTCTATGCTTATTATTGTTACATTTTATGGAAAATTAAGTTTTTGGAAAAATCATGCTAAAATATCTATGCTACATTAGAAAGCCAAATAGAAATTTTCTCATGACTTGAGGCTGTGGGATGTTACTGCCACTGTACTTTTTCATGAGACTAAATTATTGAGAAGCAGCAAATTGCCTCAACAGCCTGAGATTTTTCCTCCTATGATTGCCTGAACATACATTTTAAATTTGGGTCTGTTTGTTTCTGCAGGAGTAAAGCTACTCAGGTACTCCTAGTGAGATTTGTTAAGTATTAGAAAGTCTGTCCTGTTCCCACATCCTCACAGCAATACCACAGCAGTTAAATTGAGTAGCATGACAATTTCTGTCTTTGCGGTTAAAACTTTCACCTAAAAAGGTCAGTTTTGAAATGAGAGTACTCCCAAAAATAAATTTCTTTTCTTATCCTTAACACAGTTACAATTTGTCAAGTAGATGAAAAAGAAGAGAACATACATCAAGCCGAAAATTTTAAATAATCAGTTTTATTGAACATGTTTTACATAAAGTTATTTCACTCACTTTATTACATTGAATAAGTTTTGTAAAAGGTATTACTGTGTTTTTGCCACAATCAAGAAAGAGAAACCTCTTTTTTCGCCCAAAAAGGATCTCTCATGGTCCTTGATATTGAAATGCATATTTCCATCCCCAGTTCATGGGAGCAGTGCTCTTTGGACCTATAGTTTGGTCTTTCATAGAGTTTCATATCCATTGAATCACACAGAATGTGGCTTTTTTCGCTCAACATAATATCCATCCTTATGTTAAGGGTATTGGTAGTTTATTTAACCATTTATATTTTGATGAAACATTAGTATTGTGTCCAGGTTTTAGCTATTACAATACAGCTGCTACGCAAGTTCTTGTATGAGCCTTTGTACATTCATATGTTTTCATTTTTCCTGACAAATACCCAGAATTGGGATTGCTGAGCCATATGGAAAGTGTATGTTTAGCTTTATAAGAAACTGTCAAACTGTTTTCCAACGTGATCGTATAATATTACATTTCTATTAGCAATGTATGGGAATTTCAATTACTCTACCTCCTCACCCACACGTAGTATTGTAAGCCTTTAATTTCTTCTATTCTAGTGGGTAGATAATGATGTCTAATTGTGGTTTCATTTACATTCCCTGGTGACTAAAAATGTTGATTATCTTCACATTTGTTTTTTAGCTATTCACATAGTATTGTTAGTGAACTGTCTGCCCATATCTTTTGCCCATTTTAAAATTGAGTCATTAGTCTTATTATTCAGTTATGAGAGTTCTTTATATACTCTCCACACAAGTCTTTAATCAGATATAAGATTTACAAATATTTTCTCCCAGTTGTGACTTGCCTTTTCATTTTCTCAGCAGAGCCTTCAGAAAAGCAACAGTTTTCTTTTCTTATTTTCTTTTTTGGATGAAGTTCAATTTATCAAACTTTCCTTTATGTTTTGTTCTTTTGGTATTCTAGCTAAGAAGTCATTATTCAACCCAGGGCCAGGAAGAGTTTTTCCTCTATTTTCTTTTAGAAGTAGTATAATTTTAGCTCTTTCTTGTGTTTAGCTGTGAGGTAAAGGTCAAGTCCTATGTATGGATGTATGTACATATGTATACTATTTTGTATATCAATGTCCATTTCCTCATGTACCACTTGTTGAAAATATGACCTTTATTTCATTATTGAATATCACCACATTTGGGTGAGTCTATGTCCTGTTTACTGTGTTTCACTGATTATGTTTATCTACACATCAATATTTTGATGACAATCTCAATTACTACATAACTTGAAATTAGATACAATAAATTATCTAATTTAGTTCCTCTTTTGTTAAATTGTTTTGATATTTTATTTTCTTTGTATTTGTACTTAATTTTAGAACCAGCGTATCAATTATGACAACAAAGCTTTGTGGAAATTTGACTGCAGTGAGTCCACAGATAAATTTAAAGAAAATTGACATCTAAAAAATCTTAATTTTTCTGATCCATGCATATAGTATATTCCTCCATTTTGGGGTCTTCTTTAATTTCCTTTAGGAATATTTTAGTTTTCAGTGGATGTCTTATACATATTTTATAAAATATATTCCTAAGCATTTTGTAGTTTGATGCTATAATTAATGACATTGTTTAATTAATTTCAGTTTCTTCTTATTTATTTTTAGTGTATATCATTACAATTGACTTTTGCATAATGACCTTATATCATACAACTTTTTGAACTTACTTTTTGGCTATGAAAAGTCTGCTGTAATTATTATCTTCTTTACTTCATATGTGATGTGCCTTTTCTCCAGCTTCTCTTCATTTTTAATTATTGGTTTCTAGTAAATTGATTATAATGTATCATGGTGTGGTTTTGTTTGTATTTATTCAAGTTAGTATCTCTTTTTAAATGTGACAATTAAAAATTTTTTTGAAATATTTTTATTTTTATTTCTTCAACTATCTGACCTCTACCTCTATGACTCCAATTTCACTTATATATGTGTATACTGTGATGTCTTACAGCTTTCTAATGAACTACACTTTTCATTTCTTTTCTCTTACTGTGCTTTATTTTGGATAGTTTCTATTTGTAAGCCTTCAAATCCATTGGTGTTTCATTCGGTAGTGTCTAATCTTCAATTAATTGCCTCCAGTGTATTTTTTATTTTGAATATTATATTTTTCACTTTATCATTTCTAAAGTTTTTACTTTTCTACTACCCATTTCTCATTTCATGCTTTTCTTAACATCCTCAAGTAGATTTAAAAGGTTTAGACTAGAAGTTTAAAGCATTTTTATCTTACCATTCCAGTATTTTTGTCATTCTGAGCTTGTTTCTATGGGTATTTCATTCTCCTGGCTCTGCATCATATGATCCTGTTCTTTGGTATCCCTGTTAATTCTTCATTAGATGCAAGACTTTGTAAAATGTGTGGTCTTGAATGGTGATTTTTTTTTTCTTTTAATAGTTCTTAACTTTTTTTTCTGGCATGTAGTTAAGCTACCTAGAACAAGTTCAATCCTTTCAAGGATTTTTTTTCTTTTTTCTTTTTTTTTCTTTTTTCTGAGACGGAGTCTTGCTCTGTCGCCCAGGCTGGAGTGCAGTGGCGCGATCTCGGTTCACTGCAAGCTCCGCCTCCCGGGTTCCCGCCATTCTCCTACCTCGGCCTCCCGAGTAGCTGGAACCGCAGGCGCCGCCACCACGCCCGGCTAGTTTTTTGTATTTTTAATAGAGACGGGGTTTCACAATGTTAACCAGGATGGTCTCGATCTCCCGACCTCGTGATCCGCCCACTCCCGCCTCCCAAAGTGCTGGGATTACCGGCGTGAGCCACTGCGCCCAGCCCCGACTTTTTACTTGAAGTTTTAAACCAGTCTTCTAAAGCTACTGCACAGGTGTATATCTTCTGAGGACTCTACCCATCGCACATTTAACAAATCTGACTGTTGGGAACACAAATTCTTCTCAGCCTTAGGTGATCTCCAGACAATTTTCAAAATATTATTTTCTAGTTTTTTTTTTTCATGGCATTATAAAATATTACTCCATGCATTCAAGATTTCTAGTAAATCAAAGACCCAAGAAGACTCAACTGTATACCACTCAAATTCTCTCTCTCTGTCTGTGTGTGTAAAACTTCCTCCGTTTAAATATTCTGCCGCACAGAATTTAGCCACATTTTTCACTGAGCTCTAACCTTTGTCTTTTCAACTTAGCTAGATTGTTAGGTCCAGTTTGAATTTTTCCCTGGTGCACTGTGATCTGCGAACTGCTCTCTGTGTATAAACTGAGTACATTTTAAGATTCACCTAATTATTTTTCTAATCTCAGAGATCACAGTTCTGTACTATTGTCCTATGTGTGAAGTCAGTTGTTTTACATATTTTGTTCAATTTTATAAATTTTTTTGGCATAAAGGCAATTTTCAGAGCAGTTACTCTTTCATCAATGGTAGTGGAATTTCAGATACATTTTGATGAAAGTGAGAGATAAAACATTTAGAAGAAAAAGCATGGTACTGAAGGGTAGCACTGAGTAGAGAACTGAAGCAGGGAATTTTGGAAAACCACAGGATAACAGTGAAGGACGCTTATGACTGAAAGAACAAAGACAAGTTTTACTTACTGCCCTATATTCCAAATCTAAGAATACTCTATTTTAGCCATGTTTATTTCCATGGAAAATTCTATGAAGCATTCAGCAGAGTTCCATAAGGAATCATTATCCTAAAATGACTTTTTACAGCTTCTGAACTGCTGCAGGACAGAGTCTGGGTTTGGCCTTTAACAAATCTCAGATTGGGTAAAATTTTTTCTCCATCCTATTACTCTTTTTTGAGCTATGTGTTTACCCAGTTTGGCACCTCTGTCCTTTCTGTCCCTTGCTCCGTGCATTAAAGGTGTAAAATACCCTGCCAAGGTACTATTACCACATTTAAACCTATTTCTTCTCTAAGAATACTATTCATCTATATCATGCTTGTGCAAAGGGCTCTCATACACACATCTCAGAGAAGCAAACTCTGACATAGATTTTCCTTTCATAGTGTCAAATACCACCTATAATACTGAAAATTCCCAAACCAGTATGTGTGTCCAAAGTGTCTCTCCGACACTCAAGACTCGTACATCCAACTATTTTCTGAACACTTCCATTTCAGACAAAGCCAATATATCCCAAAGTGAATTCATCAACTTTCTTCACCAAATCTATTGTTGAAGGAAATTAGCTTTGACTATTGAGACTAGAAAAGCAAGGATAGGAAGGACAAGAGATTCCTGGATTTCAATGCAATATTTTAATATCTTTTTTTTAAAAGTATACATTGATTACTTTTGTAAAGTTTATAAAACATTATAAATGACATAATTCAAAAAGGAAAAAAAAAATACCCTCTGCCTTGAAAAACAAGTACATCCCAAATGGAATTAGGATCCTTGAACTATGGAGTAGTACAAAGCACTCTAGAGAGTCTTGAACTCCAGCCATAGGATGGCACAGAAGGAACAGATATTTTCCCCTTGACTTCAGGTTTATTCTTTCTCCTTCCACAATGGTCTAGCATAAAGTAAATCCTTTCTGTGTTTTTATTTAAGTGTATATGCTAAAATAAATTTCGTGGAAAAAAGACAATTATCTTTTACATAGTCTAGTGATAAACTGACAGAAAACTTTTAAATACTTAGGTGATAAATTATATCAGACGATTCCCAATGAATAATGGGTGCCGATACAAACAATTCCTAATGTATAATGAGGCTGATCATTTTCCTTCTTTTGGTTTCTGTAATTAGGTTTAAAATATCCCTGCAAGGTGAAGGGAATTATACTTTTAATTTTTTAATATAATATAATATTGAGCATATTCAATTAAGGTTGTCAACATAGCAGAGCTGATTCTATGCCTGCTATTTGGAGAGTTGCTATCACAGACCTGAGCTGTGAAGAACATTATGTTTTACTTTAAGAAGAAGATTTGTGTTATTAAATACATGGAGACACAAGGGAGAAGTCGAAGATTGGGTTAAAGAATGTAAATGTTCACTCTGAATTTATCTACTTCTAAAGACCCAAGTTAAGTAACTAAGTGTATTTTAATGTATTAAATACACTTTTTATTTAAAGTACACTTAGTGCATTTAGTTTAAATAAAACAAAATTTGCCTATATGTATTATGACTTCACTTTGAAACAATTTTCTGATGTAGTATTGTTCCAAATAGTCTAAGGAGATTGGATGGTTCATTTTGAACCATTTTATCCCTGTAGTTCTAAGTTAGAGCAAGCAACACATCTTAGTGATCAGAATGTATTTCTTGATTTAGTGATACTATGCCTTCTCCTCCATATTTGCTTTATAAAGGCTCACATACTTGTGGTCACTGTATTTCTGCCTTGAGACTTCTATTTCATATAACAAATACTTCTGAATTTATTATATTTTCTTAAAGTTTATTCCTACCAACACATATTCTTTTATCTTCATCCTTTTGAAGTCAATTCAAGCAAATCAATGTAAATAGACTGCAAAATTTGCCATCTTCTTTGAAAATGGCCTGGCCAATTGTGTCAAAGATTTTATGTTGACATTCTTAGTTTCCATTGGAATATTTCTATTTTTATTGTAGTGTAAGAAAAACCAAACATATGTGTGATATTAATGCATTACATTTGAGACTAAAAGTCTATTATTTTCCTTTGTTTCTGCCTACAAAATAGATGACAGTAGAAGTTCATTTTCAGGATTCTAAATATTACAAGTATTCAAATATTAAATTTTTTGAAATTATTTTTAAAATGATTACCTATTAAAAAGTCATGGCTGTATAGTAATTGAGGAATCAATTGTAAAAATGAAGAGCCAAAATGTTTGCACTAGAGAGCCAAAAGTATAGATGAAGAACAAGGTGGTAGAAAAAAGATTGCTTTTTATGTCATTTCAATTTGTGAACCATATGATGTACTACCTATTTAAAACAAACTGAAAGGCTTATGATGGTGGCATTAGCCATTCTCACAAAAGCTAAAAATGAATGGTAGGTGTTCGTTCAGTGGCCCAATCTATGTGACCCAGACAAGGTGTTGTCTTTTTAATGATGATTGAGAGTGTTATAAAAATTGCATAGATTTTATGAAAGATAATTTGGTACAAAACTGGAGATACTCCAGATGTACAAGATGAAAGAAGTATTTGAAAAGGAAAGACGTAACAAGAGGAAGCAGATGACACTGATGGATGTTTTTTAAAATGCTCTCGTATCATCCACTCCTTTGGTTTCACACATGCTGTTAGAACTAATCCTGATGAACTGTTTTCCTACAACACTATCCATAGATCAATAACGATTCTCTGGGAAATAAAGTTTATTGCTTTTTATTTGTTATTAAGCAAAATGCCTTTTGCCATTTTTAAGGGGAAAAAACCAATATTGCAAATTTATTTTCAAAATGGAATATTTGCAATGCTATTATTTTTCCACTTTTATTAAATATTTGGAATTTATTCTTCTCTACTTTTAAAGAAGGTATTTTAATATATGTAAATAGAGATATTTAATATATTTTTCTGCTGACTTACATGATACATTTATGGACAATATAAGTTGTTTGGCACAAATATTATTAATAAATTATTGACTACTTATCATAAATCCATATTATGCAAATATATTAAAAACCACAATACCATCTTTACTTTTTATTACTGTGTTTTTCAGAATCCAAGCTATCAAATCATAGAAACACTGCTAAAATAGAGAAGGGCTAGTCCTAGACATCAAAGTTAGGTTATATATATAAAAAACTTTTTTTTTTAGTGGAGTCTCACTCTGTCGCCCAGGCTGGAGTACAGTGGTGTGATCTCAGCTCACTACAACCTCTGCCTCCCGGGTTCAAGCAATTATCCGGCCTCAGCCTCCAGAGTAGCTGGGATTACAGGTGCCCACTACCATACCCAGCAAATTTTTTTGTTATTTTTAGTAGAGACAGGGTTTCACCATGTTGTCCAATCTGGTCTTGAACTCCTGACCTCAAGTGATCTGCTCACTTAGGCCTCCCAAAGTGCTAGGATTACAGGCATGAACCACTGTTCCTGACCTAAAGTAATATTTTAATACAATGTAGCACCCTTTCCAAATATACTACAGTCTAATTTAAATTTATATTGAGCATTAGAAATACAAAGTTTGAAATTACTCATTATTCAAATGAAGAAATTAAATGGATAAAAGTCTAATGATTTTATCAACACCACAGGACTAGCTAATAGACTGAGCATAGGAATGAAAGTTGCTGTCTTTTAGCCCAGTGTTCTTGCTTCTAACTCATAAACTCAATTTGCTTTTTGGAAGACTCTTCTAATGGTCATGAAAATTTGGAAATGAAATTGACTATATCCAGCTGATCTTAAGGCATAGTCATGTGTTTTGACATTGGATTGGATTTAGTTTTGAGACATTGTTCTTAATTCAAGAATGTTGACTACTGTTGGATATAGGACTGGTTTCTGGGCATTCCAAGATTGGAATCAAAGGATAAAGAAGTGTGAGAAAAAAAAGCAATCAGAAAGTCTTTTGGAAAACATTTCTAGAGCAAAGCAAAACACAATAAAGAACTGAAAAATTCAAGAAAGAAGATGAGCTGGAATACAAAGGCAAATGGTAAGCAAAGAAACATATACAACTTATATTTGGTATCAAGGAAATGTTGATGTGAAACACAGACTGAGTAAACTGAAACTAAATTGCCAGATGATGTCAACGTGTGTATTGGTATGAGTGACATGAAATAGGAGGCAATGAAAGCTTGATAACATTTTTGTCTCATTTGGGAACAGGTTATAGATGGTGTTAAACTTTAGATATTGATATAAAACTGTACTGGGATTAAATACTTGTACTCACAAAAGAAATAGGAAGAATTGAAATAGGATATAAAATTTCCAAATTGCCAGATAAAAACAACAAAAAGTGAGTCAAATGAAATACAAATATTAAAATGAAAAGGATGAAATGTGATAGGGTAACTGTTAATAAAATCACTGTGGGTTGAGAAATTTTAATGTTACATATTTAATGTCTAAATATCAAAATGAAAGACTTTTTGTAATAAAAAAATTCCAGTGACAAAAACACAAGAATAAATTAAAAATTCACAATTGTTAACTAAAAGTTTTAATATGTTTTTCCCAAATCAATGGAACAATTTTCCCAGTCATTTCATGGCATACGGTAGCTTTACATGAGATAAATTTTATTTTACATATATGTATTTATTTATATGAATTAATTAATTAATTTGTACCCAATATTTTTAACAAAGTAGACTGGACCTACATGTAATACCTTAAATTATCCTTACCCTTCATTCACATTTAAATCCATCCCATATGGTACCATACTGAGTAAAGAACTCTAAATTTGTTGTACTGTTTGCTATTGTTTCCGACAATGAATTGGGGGGAAGGAGTGGGTGGGCAGGAACAAACCCTACTTCAGAAATTTTCAAATTATAATGAAAATGTTTCATTCTTGCTCAGAATGTACATAGCATCCATGCGAATGTGGAGACTAACCAGTTTCTTTACAAGGAAGGTTTTCTAAATATGTAACAAGAGCTACAACTGCCAGATAATTCTAAATGAGAAGTTAACAGTTTTCTTCTAACTCTAAAAATACTAAGAAATCCTTCAGTGTTTCTGTTCTAATTTTCCTCATGCTAATTAGATGAGATTGTCATTTTAGAAACAACCCTACTATGTTCGTTTTCTCTTTTAATTAGCATATTAGATCATTATCTGTGTTTTAATGACCCAAAAGGGCAACAGTTACAGCTGTTACATTGAAGCCTCACTGGAATGCCCTACTTGGGGTCCATGCCACAGGCCCACTGGAGACGAAGCCATTTATGAGTCATAGCGTCTCTGTGGTAATTAAACTGCTTTTCAGCTGTGTCCCACATGTATCTTGTTCTCTGTCAGGAGAAACTCAGAATCCAGAAAACCTTCCACAAAACAAATGTCATCTACATTGTAAGACTCATCTGACTGGATCATACGAATTGTTATCTGAAGAAATAGCTCTCTATAAGATGGAGAGTTGTCATGATAAAATTCCCATTAACGTGGATCACCTCCTTGCACGACTCAGTGTACTCTTAGATTTAAAACACTCATAAATTAATTGATGTAATGTCCCCAAAATATTTGTTGCTTTTTATATGACTTTTCTGTTGCATTATTTTTTGAGTAAATAGTGGTTATGACTAATTTCTTTCATAATAAGAACTTTTGAATTAATACACTGAACTTATCCCAATGCAGCTAAGAAAGAAACAAATAATTTATATAACCCCATTCTCACGATGTTAATAAAGATAACCAAGACTGGGTAATTTATGTAATGAAAAAAAAGTTTAATGGACTCACAGTTCCACATGGCTGGGGAGGCCTCACAATCATGGTGGAAGGCAAAGGAGGAGCAAGGACACGTCTTACACAGCGGCAGGCAAGAAGGCATGTGCAGGGGAGCACTGCTTTACAAAATCAACAGATCTCGTGAGACTTATTCACTATCATGAGAACAGCACAGGGAAAACCCGCCCCATGATTCAATTACTTCCCAGTGGGACCCTCCCATGACAAGTGAGGATTATGGGAACAACAATTCAAGATGAGATTTGGGTGGGGACACCGCAAAACCATATCATAATTCCTGGTCAAAAATCTAAAATATGTGTTTCCATCAGTTTTGAAACAATGGAACTGTCATGTAAATTGATAGCCTTAGAGTCAATTATTTTTTCCTGAATGCATAATTTGGGAATCTTAATAACAACAATTTAAAAAAATAGATTGCTCAGTTACAAAAGTGCAGCAAATATTTTGGGAGGCCGAGGCAGGTAGATTGCCTGAGGTCAGGAGTTTGAGACCAGCCTGGGCAACACAGTGAAACCCCATCTCTATTAAAAATCCAAAAAGCTAGGTAGGCATGGTGGCAGGCACCTGCAATCCCAGCTACTCAGGAGGCAGAGGCAGGAAAATCATTTGAACCTGGGAGGCGGAGGTTGCAGTGAGCCGAGATTGTGCCATTACACGCCAGCCTGGGCAACAAGAGCGAAACTCCATCTCAAAAAAAAAAAAAAAAAAATAGATTGCTCCATTACAAAAATATAACAAATCCCCATGACACAACTTTACCTATGAAACAAACCTGTACTTGGACCCTGGACCTACAATGAAAGTTTAGAAAAGTACACAAACACATATTTTTATATTTAAAATAATTTCACATACCCCCACACAATGAAACCCGTTTTAATATTAAAATTATTAAGGATCTAGCTTCTCAAAAGTTTTATAATCTTTAAATTATAAACGTCTGAATCTTAGAGGCCTAGCAGATGGGCGAGGAGAGAACAATAAACAAAGCCAAAAAAAAAAAATGCCTGGAATGTGATTGACTTTTGGAATTTGTGCAAACACATAGGGTGGTGCCTACTGAGGAGGCTGCAGAAAGGGAGTATAATAAAAAAATCATATTTTCCTGCTTTAAATCAGTAAAAGTAATTTTATAACAATGTGAAATAATTGTGGATGCAGCTGACAGTTTGCTCAAGGGTAGTTCACTTTAAATACTCAGATACTTCCCTTGCCCTTATCACCTCAACTGTTCACTCGCCCAGAATGGACTGTGTTTATAAGTCATGAGATGCTTCTTCCATGACTTTAGTGGCCTCTAAACTCATGTGAAATTTATACGTTTAAGTCTGGTCCAAAATGAATCACATCTGTTTTTTTGGAAACTGTGGCCAACTTAAAACTTTCAAAAGAAAATGAGAACTAGAAACGCTTCCTCTGCCTTAGCAAAGCAGAAGGAAAGGATGTGAAAGAATATACAATCTTGACATTATGGATATTACTTTATCCCCTTATATTTGCAGTTTTTATATTAGAAAAAAGTTCTAAAACTAACATTTGGACACATGTCACTGAGTGGCAGAGTTGTTTCAATCATAACTAAAATAGAACCATTCTTTCCCTTTTATAACAAAGACAAATTCTTCATTCTGTGAATGAGAATTAACAACCAAGGTTTTCAGGGGCTTAATATTGCAGAAGCTGTCATTAATTATAATGAAGCTGATTATAAAAATGGAATTGTAATAAATCAGGCTGCAGTCAACTACCTTTGAACAGCTAGAATACTTACATACTCGTAATAGTTTACTTTTTTTCTTTTCTTTATTCCATATAATTACTTAGATCATCCTTTTTATTTCCTGATTCTTGTTTATGGTATTTTATTGCATAGGGAATGACAATTGAGGAAAATATTGTAGTATTATATGAGTTTTGGTAGGGCAGTCTGGATTAACAAATGTACTCCATAACATATAATAGACCAAAAACAATAGAAATGTATTGCTCCTACCCTTAATAGTTCAAGCAAGGGTCTACTTTTCAACTGGCAGCTCTCATCTTGTGATAATTCAGGTACCCACACTCCTTCATCTGTGACTGCCAATCCTGAGGCCAGGTTCTTCATATTTTTGTTTCTGTGCCATGAACTCGTCTTTCACTCTGGTAAAGCCTAAAAATCCTTTTTAAGTACAATGCTTTAAAATACATACAATAATAAGAGGATTTAAAGGAAAACAATTATATTGACATACATTTATCAAAATACGTATATGAAATGAACTTGTGATACAGTCATATATGGTAATATATGTCCTTTTTTTTTTTTTTTTTTCAGAGACAAGGTCTTGTTCTGTTGCCCAGGCTAGAGTGGAGATCATGGCTCACTACAGCCTCAACTTCCTAGGCTCAACTGATCCTCCTACCTCAGCCTCTCGAGTAGCTGGGACTATAGACATGGACCACCTTGCCTGGCTAAGTTTTTCTTATTTTTTTGGAGAGATAGGGTCTCACTACATTGCCCAGATTGGTCTTGAACTCGTGGCCTCAATTGATCTTCCCTCCTCACTTTCCCACAGGGCTGAGGTTACAGGTGTGACCCACTGTGCCCAGCCCTATGTGTGCTTTTAAATTAATGTTGAATAACCAGATCTTGCAACACAGTTCTAATAGCCACCATAATTTTGAAGTAGTGATGAAGGCAAGCAATATTTTGATATATCTGCAGTAGAAGAACTGATATAAAAATATCTATGATTTTGACTGGCAGTCAAGTCACAGGTACTACTATGCTACTGGGATTTGTTGGCTGCCATCATAAGAGAAAGAAATTATAAATTTCAGTTAGATCCAGTTAAAACAGAGATGTAATTTGTTCCCATCCAAGTTCATGAACTCTCTGAATTCTATCCACAAATCCCCAAAGGCTAAGAATCTCAGCCCTTGTCTGCTCAAAGCCAGCAGGAGGGAAAAGTGAGCATGGAGGAGCATTTAGTTTTAGTACTTGGTGCTGATATTAACTGCAAGTACAATGGAATAAAATAATATCCACAATGTCAAAATTGTCTATCTTTCCCCAGTTATAACCTTTGCCCCCAAAATGGCACATATAACTTTCTACTGACCATAATTCAGACATATAGGGAAGTAGGAAGGGAGGCACAGATTCCATGTAAAATATATTTTCTTTTTTTTTATTTTACTTTAATTTCTGGGATACATGTGCAGAACGTGCAGGTTTGTTATATAGGTATACATGTGCCATGGTGCTTTGCTGCACCCATCAGCCTGTCATCTAGGTTTTAAGCCCTGCATGCATTAGGTGTTTGTCCTAATGCTCTCTCTCCTCTTTCCCCCAAACCCCTGACAGGCCCTGCTCTGTGATATTCCCCTCCCTGTGTCCATGCGGTCTCATTGTTCAACTCCCACTTATGAGTGGGAATATGCAGTGTTTGGGTTTCTGTTCTTGTGTTAGTTTGTGGTGAATGATGGCTTCCAGCTTCCTTGATGTCCCTGCAAAGGACATGAACTCATTCTTTTTTAATGGCTGCATAGTATTCCATGGTGTACATGTGACATTTTTTTTTTTATTCAGTTTATCATAGGAACACTTTTACACTGTTATTGGAGTGTAAATTAGTTCAACCATTGTGGAAGACAGTGTGGCAATTCCTCAAGTATCTAGAACCAGAAATACCATTTGACCCACCAATCCCATTACTGGGTATATACCCAAAGAATTATAAATCATTCTACTATAAAGACACATGCACACATATGTTTATTGCAGCACTATTTATAATTGCAAAGTCATGGAACCAACCCATAGGCCCATCAATGACAGACTGGAAAATATATTTTCTAGTAGTCGAGTCAATTTACAGACCTGAAGGAGGCAGTCCAATTTAGTTCCTTTTAAAACTGTTGTGATCAGAAAGGTAAATTATCCTTGCTCGTAAAAATTGTCCCTGTCTATGTTTCCATGCCTTTAATGTTTTTGTTTTTTATTTTCTATGCCCATTTTAGTTTAGTCGTCATTGTCACAAAATGTACTGACAAATGGATGAAAATTACTGTTATAATAACATAGCATGTGGAACACATATTACTTTGTAAGTTCATGAACATCATATTTCTAGATCTAAGCTGGCTTTTAACCTAGTAACCATACATTAATGACTCATGGGCAGTACATATTCTATGTAAGTGCCACAGAAATCAAGTAAGTGTCTGATAAAGCCCAAATCACACCTCACGGCGCACCAAGGAGGAAGCGAATGACTCTCCTTGGAAATCAGAAAGATTTCTAAGTGGAGGGAAAGTTTGGGCTGTGAAGTTAGGAACTCACAGTACTTCAACTGGTGAACCTAAGGAAATTTTATCCCGGAAAACACTGGGAACAATCAACGGGTGAACCTAAGGAAATTTTATCCCGGAAAACACTGGGAACAATCAACGGGTGAACTTAAGGAAATTTTATCCCAGAAAACACTGTGAACAAAGGAGAGGAAAAGCCTATTCTGAAAATGATTATTATCTTGGGCTGACTGTAGCATGGAGTCATAAGGGAAAATAAAATGATAGTCCACTCTAAAAGGTATAAAAGGGCCAGATTGTGAATGGTCTTGATGTTCTGCCAAAATTGGCAGAGAGACTGGTTAGATAGCAATTGTAAAATTCAGAGAAGAGTAAGATATTGTACAATTCATTGGCTACGGAAAGGGAAATAAGTGGTTTGTTTTGAAAGATAATTTAGATTTAGAAATAGTTCACTATAGAGAATGTGTTTCAGGAACAAATGTGAGAGAGGAAGTTGAGAGAGCGGCTTCTGATGGTTAAACTAGAGGATGGTGGTGCTGTCTAAACCATGGCAGAAGACAAAGGCAGTGGGGCAGACTGAGGGAAAGAAGATAATGGGCTCAGTTTGGGACATTTTAGGTCTGCTGCATGAGCACGACATGCGTTTCACACTCAGAGAAACAGTCGAGGGTATAAGCCTGAAATGTAAGAGAGGACCAGTATTTGAGTCATATGTCTCCTGGGAACTCGTTAGGATATATGAGTAAAATCAGTTAGGAAAGGACTGTCAAATAGAACATCAATCAATTTTAAAGCACCTGGAAAAGCAGTTCCACACAGGAATCAAGACTTTCTCATACTAGCTGCATTTTTTCTTGTATTTAAGTAAAGGATGGATGAGAATAAAAAAAAATCAAAAGACTCATAAGAGTAAGATTTTAAAAATATGCCCTGCTGCATTTTCAGGGACAAGATTAAAAGTAGGGGTTTACATATTAATTTCTTTTATATATTTCTTTTCTGTATTTCTTTTCTTTTATATATATATTTATTTCTCTTTATCGATGATGAATGACAAGTGTGTCATTGTTAATAGTTTCACTCAAATATTGAAGAACTTAGAACCTCCAGTAGAAAATACTTCATAAGGCTGGGCATGGTGGCTCACGCCTGTAATCCCAGCACTTTGGGAGGCCAAGGAGGGTGGATCATGAGGTCAGGAGATGGAGATCATCCTGGCTAACATGGTGAAACCCCATCTCTACTGAAAAATAGAAAAAAAATTAGCTGGGCGTGGTGGCGGGCACCTGTAGTCCCAGCTACTTGGGAGGCTGAGGCAGGAGAATGGCGGGAACCCGGCAGGCGGAGCTGGCAGTGAGCCGAGATCGCGCCATTGCACTCCAGCCTGGGCGACAGAGCGAGACTCTGACTCAAAAAAAAAAAAAAAAGAAAAAAGAAAAAAAGAAAAAGAAAAGAAAAGAAAATACCTCATAAAGCAAAACTGGGCCGCATGTCCATTTCTGAACCAATCGCTGGCAGGGGAAATGGGGTAACTCCTTGGATTATTCGTCTTTTCCTGGAGGACGAATGGAATTTATTTCTCAAGATACTTAGCTGTGTGTATGGGGCGTGGGGTAGAGATTATCTGAAAACACACGTCAGAATGTTCTTGGAAAGAAAGGAGGAGTGGATATTGGGAAGGCAAAAGTCATGTCTATTGTATCCTGATGATCTGGCTGATTAAACAATAATCAAAATAACAACAGCAACACATGTTTTCATTTTAACCCTTATTATTTTGTATTATTCTAAAAAGTATTAGTTATTCCTCCTTAATCGAATACAGTTTATAAAAGAGTTTGCCCTCAGGGTTATCACTCTGAATTAGCATGAATCATCAGTGTCAAAAATACACATGTAAAAGATGCAAATAATTGAGCCAAATACAAACAACATCAGAAAATATATTGGAAGATATTTGATGAATTTTTATGATATATTTATATCATAACTTTCCAATGGAGAGATGTTGTTTGTTATGTTTTCTGGTTAATGCCCAGTGCCTAAAATGAATAATAAATATGTGTGAAATGAAAAAATGATGAAAATCTTTATATCGCCTAAATTGTGATTTTTATCTTTCTCTGAAAACAGAATTCTGTCTAAAGATTTTATTTCTGATGACTCTCATTCTACTATTCCCTTTTGTAATATTCTTTCTAAATTTCACTATGTGTAACCTCATTTGCCCTTCAACTTTATCCAAAGTTCTGGATGTATTCATGTTCACTTTTTCTTTCCTTTTTTGGCTTTTAAATATCCTGGCATAATTTGTTTTGACTGGGTAGAACTGTGTTCTTTTGGATAGCCAACTTCCTTGAATTCTACTTTCTAGAAGAAGCCGGAGAATTCATCATACTAGTTTTCAAATTTGATACAATTAGCTTTCTAAAGTTAATTTTCTTAATTCTGCTGACATTTCCATTTCCTTCCCTTAGGGAAGAGAATTTGATTTCATTAACTTGTGATTGTTTCCTCAAGGTTTCTTTCTACTATTAGAAGCCCATCTAATTTTTCCCTATGAACAAGAATAAAATCTGATGTCTGCCCTGGGAATTTTAGCTTTATTATAGAAGATCAAGCCATGAGATCTCATTGCTTCAGAACTTCTTTGTCATCAGTATTCAGTTTGATATGCGCCTGTCAATGCTTCTTCATCTTTATTTAAAATTGCTTTAAGTCAACTAAAGAAAACCTTATTAACCTTCTTTTACTGGTTTAGTGATTTATAAAATTTACATTAGGTTTATAATGTAGTTATTTTCTGTGTTCTTACCACATTAACTTTAATCCAATTATTATTTCCAAACAATCCCATTGCTACACCTTTATTCTGGATATAAAATAGCATTAATTTCACAAATAATTATGAAATGAGTTCTCTTTTCTAAGCTCATCCTCTAGTTCCAAGTGCTATTCTACTCATTGTCACCTATGTTAATAACATCTTAGCTCTGGCCCTAAGATGGGGCTTCCAGATATTCCTGATTAATTCCATCACTCAAAAGTCACCTCAAAGCCTATTTGCATAGTTGTATGATTATTTCCTCACAAAATAATATGGTAATTAATAGATAATGAGATATTTAAAACATATTATGATTGTCATTGAAATAATATATGTCAATGTTCATAAGTCGATAATTTTATTAAAAAAACTTTAAAGAAAAAGAGCAAATGAAGTGACAAAAAACTAAAATCTTCAACTGGTTTGTATTAGAAAGAAAAAACAAATGGTAGAAGAGTTGGTGAGAACCCAGAGAAGAATTAAACAGATAGATAAACCTATTTATTAAATTAAACAGGAAGATATCAGATAGCTAAAGTGACAAGAGGGTTATTTTATAAAAACTTTAAAGTGCTTCAAATTATGCCTTATTAATTCTTTTTATTTATTCAACTAATATATTTTGAGTGTTAGTATGTGTGAGTTATTACAGAACTACTGGATGTGAGCTAGAGAAGTTGGATTAAAAATTATGGTATTGCACTTGAACTGTCTAAGGGATGTTTAGGGTAGGCCTCCACAGGTAAAGGAAGAACCTATATAGTTAGTTATTTAAAGAAATATAGTCTATGTGTCTGTTTTTGTGCCAGGCCCATGCTGTTTTGGTTACTATATCTTTGTAGTATAGTTTGAAGTGCCAGCTTTGTTTATTTTGCTTATAATTGCATTGGCTATTTGGGCTCTTTTTTGGTTTCATATGAGTTTTAGGATAGTTCTTTCTAATCCTATAAAAAATGACATTGGTGTAATAGTAATAACATAGAATGTGTAGATTGCTTTCAACACTGTGGCTATTTTAATGATATTGACTCTTCCAATCCATGAGTAGAGAATATTTTTCCATTTGTTTGTGTCACCTGTGATTTCTTTCAGCAATGTTTCATTGTTTTCCTTGTAGAGATCTTTCACCTCCTTGGTTAAAAGTATTCCTAGGTATTTTATCTTTTTTGTGGCTATTGTAAATGGGATTGTGTTCTTCATTTGGCTGTCAACATGAACGTAATTGATATATAGAAATGCTACTGGTTTTTGCACATTGATTTTCTATACTGAAACTTTACTGAAGTCATTTTTAAGTTCCAGGAGCCTTTTGGTGGAGTCCTTGGGGTTTTCTAGGAATAGAATCATATGGTCAGCAAAGATAGGCAGCTTAACTTCTTCTTTTCCCACTTGGATGAGTTTTATTTCTTTTACTTGTCTGATTGCTCTGGCTATGACTTCCAGGACTATGTTGAGTAGGAGTGGTGAGAGTAGGCATTCTTGTCTTGTTCCAGTTCTTCAAGAAAATGCTTACAGCTTTTCCCATTTGTTACGATGTTGGCTGTGGGTTTTTCATAGATGGGCCTTATTATTTTGAAGTATGTTCCTTTGATGCCTAGTTTCTTGAGGGTTTTTTTAATCATGAAAAGATGTTAGATTTTATAGAAGGCTTCTTTTGCATCTATTGAGATAATTATATGGCATATGTTTTTAGTTCTGTTTATGTGGTGAATCATATGTTTGATTACTGTATGTTGAACAAACCTTGCATCCCAGTAATGAAGACTAGATACAAACAGCTCACAAATATGAGAAATTCTCAACATCACTGATCATCAGAGAAGTATAAATCAAAACCACAAAGCGATACCGTTTCATACCAGTCAGAATGGCTATTATTAAAATGTCAAAAAACAACAGATGCTGGTGAGGTCATGGGTAAAAGGCAACACTTATGCACTGTTGTTGGGAATATAAATTAGTTCAGCTACTGTGTAAAGCAATTTGGAGATTTCTCAAAGAACTTTAAACGAAACTACCATTTGACACATCTATCTCATTACTGGGTATATATCCAGAAGAAAATAAATCATCCTACCCAAAAGACACATGCACTCATATGTTTGTTAAAGCACTATTCACAATAGCAAAGACATGGAATCAACCTAGGTGTCCATCAGTGGTGGATTGGATTAATAAAATGTCATAAATATACACTGTGGAATACTACACAGCCATAAAAAAGAACAAAATCATATCCTTTGCAACAACATGGGTGTAACTGGAGGCCGTTATCCTAAGTAAATTAATGCAAGAACAGAAAAACAAATACCACATGTTCCCACTTATCAGTGGGAGCTAAACATCAGTTATCATGGACATAAAGATGGCAATAACAGACACTGGGGACTGCTAGAGAGGGGAAAGAAGAGAGTAGTATCCAACTGACTGTTGGATACTATTTTCATTACCTGGGTGATGGGATCATTCATAAAAAAAAACCTCTTAACATCACACGACACATCCATGTAACAAACCTGCACACATACACCTGATCTAAAATAAAACATAAATTATTCAAAAAATAATTTAAAGTTTTTTTAAAAAAATTAGAAATAAAGATAAATTATTTGAAGAGAAATGTGGTAATTAGGAATGGGTATTCTGTTTAATTAAAATTTACCAGTGTGTATTATGTATCAAAATACTTGATTTAAATTTTGTTCATGGCTTTCATCTCAACAATTCTACTTCTAGCAATCAGTCTAATGGAAATAACCTATAGTATCCACAAAGAATTACAGAAAGGACACTATTTGAACTGACTAGATCTTCCCACTGCTCAAGGCAGAGCCTGAAACAAGGACTTGTAATAGTGCAGTGATACTGGGCTGCTGGAATGAAGTATAGGAGAGATTAAGGGAAGGAGAAAAAGCTGTCATAATATTTGTTGTCAAGGTCACTACAGAGAGCAACTGGGACTTGGCTTTACCTGACATCTCAAAAGCCTATAGAATGCCTCGAAGTTTTTCTCTGGAGGATTAACTGAGAGATGAATTCCTCCATGAAGGCTTGTATCTCATTGGCTGAGGGCTACTCTTCAGGGATTACCTATGTTATCCACTCCCACTCCACTCCCGCTACAATATGCATGAAGTAGTGCCAATTCTTGGGCATTCTTGGCCACAGAATGAGGGAAAGAAATCCGTTTCAGGAGAAATTTTGTCAGCTTACAGTAAGTTGAAACCCAAACAAAACTATCTACCGCACTTGTTGCCGAATTCGATGGGGAGACTTGGCAGGGGAGATAGCATGATCACAAAGGTGGTTTTCCCAGGGCAAGATTTATTCACTGCGCTCTGGATGTGCTGACTCCTACGACTTCCACCCAAGGAGGAAGCTTGACTGCTTAGTTAGTTGTAGCAGGGGACTGTGTTCACACTTTCTCTGGGTCTAAAATATTAAACGACAACAGCAACAAAAAAATCAATGGGGAGATCTAGGACATGGAGGCAGGACATTAGAGCCATTTGATTTAAAAAATCATGGTGGTTATTTTAAAATATGTTCAAAAATTGGGGATGGCCAAATAAACAAAATATTTTTATTTTTATTTATTTATTTTTTTTTTTTGAGACGGAGTCTCGCTCTGTCACCCAGGCTGGAGTGCTGTGGCCGGATCTCAGCTCACTGCAAGCTCCGCCTCCCGGGTTCCCGCCAGTCTCCTGCCTCAGCCTCCCGAGTAGCCGGGACTACAGGCGCCCGCCACCTCGCCCGGCTAGTTTTTTTTTTGTATTTTTTAGTAGAGACGGGGTTTCACCGTGTTAGCCAGGATGGTCTCGATCTCCTGACCTCGTGATCCGCCCGTCTCGGCCTCCCAAAGTGCTGGGATTACAGGCTTGAGCCACCGCGCCCGGCCAAATAAACAAAATATACACAAAAGTGGAGTTTGGTTACTATAGTGTACAGCTAACCTATATGACAAAATATTTTGTAGCCACCTAAATATTTTTAGAAGCGTATTTAATGCTTTAGGAAATTGTTCATAATATTAAGCAAACAAAATAAATAATAAAGTTATACGGGTCTTATTTATATATGCATAAAATTATTTGAAAAAATATATTAACGTATTAACAGTGGTGACTTGGGTGTAGTAGAATTATGGTTTATCTTCATTTACTCTTTTGTACTTCTTCATATTTCCTAAATGGTTTACAAAGATCATATATTATTTTAGTAATAAAAAATCGATGGAAACAAATTTTCATTGCATTGGACTCATTCTACAGTTCCACTTTCTAGGAATTCATCCAGGCTTTGTGACCTATGGACTCACTGTAAAATCTTTTCTCAACCAAATATTCAATGTGCACCCTAAAGCCTCATTACAAATTTGACTGTCTGTGATTTGGTGATGTAGCCTCAGCTCAAGCTTCCTGTCTCACATTGACTGACCCTAAAAAGCAATACCGTGTACTTGGAGATCATTAGAATCTTCACTGTAGATAATAGCACATTCACTTAATTGAATAATTTATCCGTGATTCGGCCAGCAGAAACAGAAGAGTCAGAAAGAAAGAAAGAATGTTGAGAAAAACTCGGCAGTCACCAAACACATTTTGTGTGGAAAAATGCTTGCAGAATTATTTATTTGTTGAGAAAGAAACTATCTGGAAAGCTATAAGGGAAACTTCGTGGTTAGTTTTGTGGACACTTGACCTGGAGCAGAGTTTAATGTCACATGACATAGCACCTGTGCTACCCTCTCTGGCTCATTTTCTGCTGCTTTTCTTTCTAAAGATTCTGACATAATAAATTGTGAATTGAGAAGATACACAGTTCCTCTGAAGATTTTATACATAAGACATAAACGATGTTGAAAAACCATGGAGATAGCCTATGATTAAGCTATGATTAAGTGAGTGAGAACAACTAGTTTGGGTATGAAAAACCTACATTACAGCTGAAAGCAACAAAATGCCAGCTGTAACCTGCTGAGAAAAGAACAATGGCAGAAAAAGAAACAAAGACTAATCTGGTTTGTAGTAGTTGGAAATAGAGTGGCTTTTCCTGAGCAGAATTAAGACTGATGGTGAACTTAAGAGGGGAAAAAAAATTAAAAATTTGTGGCCAACAAACTTGATCATTAGAGAAATGCAAATCAAAACCACAATGAGATACCATCTCACGTCAGTTAGAATGGCGATCATTCCAAAGTCAGGAAACAACAGATGCTGGAGAGGATGTGGAGAAATAGGAATGATTTTACACTGTTGGTAGGAGTGTAAATTAGTTCAACCATTGTGGAAGACAGTGTGGTGATTCCTCAAGGATCTAGAACCAGAAATACTATTTGACACAGCAATCCCATTACTGGGTATATACCCAAAGGATTATAAATCATTCTACTATAAAGAGACATGCACAAGTATGTTTACTGCAGCACTATTCACAATAGCAAAGTCATGCAGCCAACCCAAATGTCCATCAATGGTGGACTGGATGAAGAAAATGTGGCACATACACACCATGGAATACTATGCAGCCATAAAAAAGGATGAGTTCATGTCCTTTGCAGGGACATAGATGAAGCTGGAAACCATCATTCTCAGCAAACTAAGGAGAAATACCTAATGTAGATGACGGGTTGATGGGTGTAGCAAACCACCATGACACGTGTATACCTATGTAGCAAACCTGCACATTCTGCACATGTATCCCAGAACTTAAAGTATAATTTAGAAAAGTTAGAGTTGGTGCCAGATTAAAAATATAACCCAAAAAATTATTATCAAATTTTTGAATGAGTAGAAAAAAAATGCTTATCTGACAAACGGACTTTTTTCTTCTGTTACATTTTATTACTTGTACAGAGAGTTGACCATCAGTAAATCACCACTGCATATGATAGAAATTTTGAAAAGTTTCAAGAGCAATAATTTATCTTGTAGTATTATCATATTGGTAAATTTCACTTCTCTGTGGAAACCTTAAAATCTACGTTCTTTTGACAAGGAAGTGCCTTCCAGTCTAAATTATAAATTCATATATTCAACACATATTTTTGCATATCTACAAGATACCAGAGAGTATAGTTGGTTCTGAAGACACAAAGACAAAAAAAAAAAAAAAAAGTTTTGGTTATGAAGTTTGTTATGAACTCCCAGTATAAAAGAGAAGACGAAGATGTAGAGACAATATTGCTATACAACATACAAATACAAAGGTCAGAAAGAGACATTAGAGTGGAGTAGTAATTAACAACATAGACTCAGGAGCCATTCATCTGGCTTCAAGCTCCTCTTTCACCACTCACTGTTATGGGTAGTTTTGGAGCATTTACCTAAACTACTTTTTTCTGTTTCCCCATCTATAAAATGAGGATAGTAATAATACATCTGCCTTTTATGATCTAAATGAAAACAAAATGAATCAATATATGATTTACATATATGTAAATCAATATATGTAAAGAACAGTGTCTGGTATGTATTAGGCTTTAAGCAAATGCTAGCTAAAGCCGTAAATGCAAGTAGTTGTGAATGACGAAAGGAGAAAAGGCTGCTGGGAAATTGTCAGGGAAAGGCTTGATGGGAGTATTCTGAAGATGATAGAGAATTTGTAAGATTGAATGGCAAAAATCTGATCTAACACTATTCTAGGTCATAAAGTCATTTTTAAGCAAAAAATGTAATAAAACACATTTTAAAAATCTAAAACCAGTCTTGGTAGGTGGGGTTGATATTTGTGTGTGTGTGGAGGTCAAGATATTTCTATAATAATGATATATATTGCAGCTCATCTTTCACTGGGAAAGACTAAGGCACAGATTAATGTTTACCTCTCCTATTTTTACAATGACTTTCCACCCTGCTTTTCTCTAAACTTCAAATTTCTTAATAATTTAATCTGATATTTTTAATGTTTCAGCCACCTGGCCAGTATCTAAGTAAATTTACTGAATTAGTTTCTTAAAATGTCTGTGATCACTAACAAACTATTTTTATTCTGGAAGAGACTTTACCATCTTTTGTTACATTTATAAGAATTGGCTCCAGAAACTTAAAGCTTACTGAAAAGAAAGCTCCTTAAGGGCTACAATTGTGTGTTTTTCATCTTAATATTCCATTTAACAAACACCCACAATGTGCAGGTACTGTATTATGAACATTTTAATATAACAGCTACCAGTTGAAACTATAACTAGATGTGGAGTAGGTGTTAAAAGCTTGTGTGTTATATTGCACTGCTGTTTGGAGTATGTTGATATATACGAGGGTTTTACTACTGTTATCTTCCTTCAATTTTTCCAGTTATTTTGATGATTATGGGATTGGGGTGTAGAAAACTAAAAGAAAATAGACTTTAATTTGGACCAACAGCTGGTGGTTACACATGTAATTAATGGGGAAGGCTGTTTACTGGTATTTATTTTAAAACTGATCCCATCCCTGCCAAAGAAAATGTCAGTACTGAAACTTCACATATTCAAACAGCCAAATTTGGCTGCCATGAACTTGTGGCTTGATAGATTTATTTAATTTTTTATACTGCTCATGTACGAGTCAGAATTTTTGTAGGTCATAGCATGTTATTTTCATTTGATAGTAATCCTCTGGTTTTAATGCAGACTAAGAGAACTTCATGGCATATACTTTGGGATATGAAATTGTCTTAAAATATATTTCGTTTGTGTTTTCCCATACTGTTGAGACATTTCAGTAGCTAATGGAAACCATAAGTTAGTCTAATGAAGCCCATGTATAATTTTATACCATAGTCTGTGCAACTTTGACATTTTCATAATTAACCAAAGTCTGGGAATTTAGTTCTAGGTTGGTCTTTTGCCCGAGCATTCAATTCTTAAATGTGATTAAGAAGCTGAATTTTATATTTGAGTACTTGGCTTCAGTTCCTAGAAGCCATGCTACTGAAATCATCTGGTTTCTAAGCATTTCCTTTTGGAGGGGATAATTGCCACAAAATAGTGTGTTTTTAAGATATATTTTGGTTCTCAGGTCTACATAACACCATTCTGTGTATGCAACATTCCCTTGCCTTTGTGTGGTTGGTTCTTCATCATTTTCTAGATTTTGGCTTAAATATCACGTCCTAAGTGACGTTTCCTAAAGAATCTCTGTAATTTATACTGGAACATTCTCTATCTCAGATTATTTTAACTAGTCATATATTTATCATTTGTGATATCTAGTATTAACTTGTATTTTTAATATACCCCAGATATATATATAATATACCCCAACTGCTCTTATTGTTTTCGCTCTTGGTGGGTGATTCAGGTAACTGTTTATTGACATTTTGAAGTTGTTCCTTTTCCTGACCCTGTGGGATACTAGCAAAGATTAATCAAAACAAAGTAACTTTTTCTTATTTTCTTAGCTGAATATGCAAGGTCAAAGAACTTAAACAACTAGAAGTATTTGTATTTAGTTATATATTAGTGTATATAAGATTTTCAAAGGAACAAATCTTCAAAGCCTCTGATAGTGTTCTTCTTTTCAAGTACTCTCTTCTTTTCTCCTTTCTCCCTCCAGAGACAGTGCAACCGCTTCCCTGCTCTGCTTCAGGACTTTGTATATTTGCTCTCTGTTGCCACGCAGACCTCTCAAATTCAACATGTTTAAAGCTGAACTTATCATAAGCCACCCAAACTACATTCCTAATGACTCCTCTTCTGATGTGCCTTACGTTGATTATTGCTACCACCCTTCTAGCACTTTTCTGAACCAAGATCTGAGAATGGTGTATAATTCTCTCTTAACCTACCAGCCCATAAGTCACCATACATAGCTATATGTCTGTGTATACATACATACATATAGATTTGTAATGTCTATCTCTATCAATCACCTATTTACCTGTTTATGTTTATATTGCTCTTTCATAAAATTCAGTTGAGTTCCATCCTCTCATCTCTACCACTTCTGTCACTTGTTGAATTCTGGCCATTTTTTGTGGTCTGACTACTCAATCAACCTCCTATATCGCTCCCTCCAGTTCATTCTATCATCCCTTACTGATTTTTTCTGAAAATCTTGCCCTTGATTTTTTTTATATACATCTTTCCTTCTCCCCATTTTGAGCTTTCCACATGTAAAGGAGCTTCTTATAATACTTGAATGTACTCTTCCCTTCCATGTCACCCATATGTTGCATATTCATTGTTTTTCTTTCTCTGAAATTGTCTCAATACTTTACTTATTCCAGTTAACTACTGTGTGCCCTTCAAATTTTACCTAAACTACAGTTTCATCTCAAATGAGTTTTCAAACCTCTCATTTCAGGTGACTGTTTTCTATCTCCATAGTATCGTGAATGCCCTGTCAGTATTTATTACTCTGTATTTATTGTTTTTATTTTCTGCCTCTCTCACAAGGCTATAGGTGTATTTAAAAGAAGGATTATGTTCTTTATCTAAATCTCTGGTATATAGCATGGTGTCTGGCTCATGATTTATGCTCAACATATGTAAATAAAGGAGAACATAGCCATGGAACCAAGAACATTGGCTTCTATTTGAAGAAATTTTGTGATTGGAAAAAGGTGTTGTAAAAATAATTGGCACATAAACCTTTGCTTCAGGTTCTGCTTCCTGTATATCAGGAAATGTTCTAGGTGTTTTTTCATGCATAAATGCATTTGATCAGTGCAGCTATCCTAAGAGATAAGTTCTATTATTATCCATTTCCATATTAGGAAGCCGAAGTGCAAAGAAGTTAACTTACCTAAGATCATGCGTTTTCTTAGCCTGGGTTCCTCTGAAAACTGAGTCTGTGGCAAAGGTTTATGTGCTAAAATTGGGTTAGATTAAGAGAAGCCAGGGAAGCAGGGGTTAGGGAAAAAAGATTGGAACTGGAAAGAAGAGAGTCAGTGTGAGGCAGCATTACTGAGTTGATCAGCATTTGGCGACTAGTGCAAATGATGGGGATCTCTCTGGACCATCTTTTGACAGGCTTTGTAATGAATACATGTCAAGACTATCCATTGAAGGAGAGGGAAGGGGAAGAATCACCTATGGATTCAGGTGTCCCATTGGTCAGATGTTTTTCTCATATTTATTTTTGGATCACGCAAGCACAGTTGTGCTTAGGATATCCTGGTACTTTATTTTATCATCAACAGGGATGCACCAAAGAAAGGGGCACAGGGTTCAATGCAGGAGAATGATTCAAGGTAAAGTTGATTTGCTTCCTTTTGAAGTCCTTTGAAGCCCATGCATAGTGTGTTTTTGCAGCAATGGCTTAGATGAAAGAGCAGCCAAAAGCTCTGGAGAAGTTCTGGCTGAAAGGATCTGCAGAGATGCATCAGGAAAGTCTGATATGTCCACCTAGTAAATGGTGAAACCCTAATTCAAATGCTAGAAGTCTGACTCCCAACCCTGTAGTCAGTGCCACTCTTCAGCCAGGACACAAGAGGCCTTGCCCAGTGCTTTGACTGGCCACATATCACAAAGACACACACAAAATGAAATTATTGAAGAACACATGGATACCTCTGTTTCTAGCAAAACAACACCTTCAAGCCAATATAGTCTTTCTCTTGACTGTATACTGCTTAGGCCTCAGAGAAATGCTTCTCCACATCTCTTTTTCTGTCCCATACATCCAACGCCAGCACTGAGATTCATGGGACTGCTGACATGAAGATGGACATGACTCAGATTATGAAGAGGATGTGATCAGCTGAAGCACTTAAGTAAAAGACAAAGGAACTTGTCAAACTCTTCTTTCAGATAGAATGACTACAAGAAATTATTACCTAACAAAATGTCATTTCGCAGTGTTCCAATTCGTAGTTTAGGGGTATTCATGGAGAAGCATGATATTCTCAATAGTTGTATATAAGGTGTAAGGGATATTGCGATGATTCTAGTTCTCTTCATGACCATCTGGATTACTACTGAATGTTCTGAATATGAGTAGTTTTATTTTTATAAAATTATTAGGATTCAATTAAATTTTTTTATAAAATTAAACATTCAGCTCTATTATATAACCTAATTTAAAATTGTTCTATTCATCTATTATAATTTGTATTCTGTTCCTCAATTTTAATAGATAATATTGAATCTGTTAGAGGAAAAATTACTTCTGAAGCACATACAAGAGAAAACTTTATTTTATTTTTACATTTAACTTAATGCATATTTCTTGATAAAAATCAACTCTTGTGACCTCTGAATGTAATTCAATGCTATTATTTTAGTTCTTTACATCTTTAGATGGCATTAGAACACAAATTATGTGAAAAGCCTGATAATAGTACAATTCATGATTTTGCAGAAACAAAGGCACAAATAAGTGCGTGGAATCCAGATATAATAATTTATTAATTATATATGCTTATGGAATATCTATGCAGACCTCTTTAGCCATCAACAAAATACCAGCCACGTGCAATAACAATCCAATTTAGTAGCCTCTGGTATTTGGCTGACTTAGTCATTCAAAAACCATAAACTTAAAGATATTTGCTAGTTTGTTATTACTAGGGTGTATATAACACATTTTATTTTAACAGTTGGTTAGCTAGAAATACAACTTTTCCATATTTAGATATAATATATGTGTTTCTCTATTGGTACACTTGCCCCACAAATATTAGGAGTAGCTTTGCCCATGTTTACAATAAATGCCTGTGCTCTGCTCCACCGTGCTTCACCTCACTCTGCTCCACTCTGCAGAGTACACGCTCCTCTCTGTTCTGCTCCACGAGTCTACCACCCTGCCTCCTGACCGTCTCATGGATTGGTTCCATGGAGCAACTAATTCCAGCTAAGCCATTGATACTAAACGGACAATACTAAGGTATCGTAATAGCTCACTTAAACTGTACTATGTTTAACTGTCTGTAAACAAATATGAAAACAGTGACAGATGACAAAAACTAAATTTCCAAGCTACAGGACAGTACACGGTAATGCTTTGAGTTCTTGAGGAAAGCACTATTCAAATATCAGCTCCCTCCTCCAGCCTTTCACAGGACTTCATTTAAGTCATCTTATTTCATTGTTCTTCCTTGTTTTGTTCTTCCCTGACTGACTTAGTAACTCAGGTAAGTTCCCTGATACTATAAATTTCATAAGGCATTTGTTTATTGTCTCATTTTTGTTTATGACCAAATGCTTTCTAGACTTTTAAACATTTTATTGAGTAGTGCTGAAAATATTTCTAAAGGATTGTCGTTTTTTCATTTTATATATTCTCCTTTAAACGAATTTCCAAGAAGGAGCTTCTGGGGAGGGAAAAGGTAATAAAATATTGGATCATATTTTTCCTTAACTACTATTTCATTCCTACTTTCTCTGTTGACGTCACAGACATTGGGCAGTACTTTTAGAAGCTAAACTGTTGGTTTGACACTTAGATATTGTTTTTATGTTTATTTAACCTCATAACTATAATTTTGGCATGTTATACTCAATAAAAATCAGATGATTATAAAATGTTCCATTCTTGATCTCCCTGGGTGGGTCACAGAGGAAGACACGGCTGCTGTAGAGTTATCTTGAAGGAGTGCCTTCCAGTAATAAGCTCAGTTAAAACCACAGAGTAACTTAAACATGGTTTTGTTTTTCCCGACAACCATATTCTCCAACTTCTTCATAGAAATCTCCCATGATGTAAATTTTAATATTTTGTGTTTTTGTATTACAGATATTTTGTATTTTTAATTTCTTATATATGACAACTGAAATAAAACCTCCCATTTCTTCTTCTTCAGTTCTTGTAAAATAATATTTGGTTATTCGAAAGCTCTATTTCTACTTATAGGTTATCTAGTTATCTTAATATGTTCTCCATTAAATTCAGAAATATAGAATGCAATCTTCAGTATATTTCCTGAAGTTTAGTAGAGTTTAGGTCCATCATGTGAGATAGCAAAGTTATCCATCAGATAAGCATTTTTAAAATAATTCCAGTAGTCCCTCAAGTATCCATGACAATCAAACAAAAAATTGGCATAAATAATTAAATATTTATAAATAGTCTGCTCTGCTTTTTGTGGCAACACAGATGTATTATTGATGCTAAATCCTGTCATGGGAGGAAAATCAGGTGTCCAAGCATGACAGATTTCTCAGTATCAAGCAGCTCCATGTCTCAGAAATATGTTCTTAACCTTACTGGACCCAGCTGGAAGCAGGGCAGCAGCTGGGAGGAAAAGCACACTGGTGAGGGCAGAAGAATCTCTTACCCTTCTGGATGAGTTAGTTCTACAATGTATATTTTCTACTACAATTATTTGAAAGCTGAGTAAGAAGTCACGACATCCAGATAACACATCTCTTGTAAAATCCTCTTTGGTCCAGAGACATATACAGATGTCCTGCTCCAAGCCTGATTGATGTTCATGATCAAGACAATTCATGATACTCACTTGACCTCCTCAAACTACAAATATCCAGGGTATCTGGCCCTAAAGTAGGAACTTTTCAAAGTAAATTAATAATTTCTGCGGAAAATGTTTGGGTATTGAAAATCTAATGTGTGTGTGTGTGTTGCTGCTTCTGATGCTCTATACATCTCATTTATTTAGAGGTTGTAAAGTACCTTGACCTCTAACGTTAATAATATGTACCTTAAATAGCTATTATTGCAGTTATCTAAAATGACCCTTTTATCTGTGGGGAAAATGACTGCAGACGAATGGGTTATGGTTATATGTTTTAGCAATAGGTTGCTCTTTAAAGAAACATGTTTTCGAGAGCTGGCAATCTCCTACTAAGATCAAATAGCTTTTAAAGTCAAGTGGTGAAATTAAATGACTATGAAATATTTGGAATGCAAGCTGCTGCTTAGAATGTACAAATAAGAATACTTTAGAAGCTACCAACTAAAATAAAAATGTTTTGCTAAACACAGAAGTCAAAGGGTAGGCAAAGTAAAGTGCAAAGCACTTGAAGCAATATTGCCCCTACGGCAAAAGAGTAGATTTATTTATGAAAAATTTGTAGAATGATATGACAATTTACTCAACTGTAGGTAGATTATCTGTGCTGTGGTTTTCAATGTATGATAAATTCAAAATATTTTCTAATCCAGAATATATGGAACATCTCAGAATCTGTAGCGATTCCATTAAATGTCATGAGTTTTGGCTATATTGAAATGCTTTTACTGTCCTCTTCTCTACCTCTATGATTTGCACAGAGAAACCCCTCTGCTTGTATGCTTTTCCCCCTCCTTTTTTTTAATCAATCTGAAAGACTCCTTCTCATCCCGCAAGAGCCAGCTTCAATATCACCATTGTTTTGAACATCGCTGACTTCTCCAGGTAGAATGACTGATTCCCTCCACTCCTGAAGAAGATACTGTATAACTATTAGAAACTTCAAACCTCAATGCCAAGCTATGCTTTATGAGGGAATAAAGTGTTTGTGTTCTTCTCTGTATTCTTCAAACTTTCATAATGTGTTTGTATATAATAAGTACTTGAAGCACATTTATTGAATCATAGGTATGTACACGTCCTTACTTTCCATCAATCTATTTCTTCGTCTGCGTCTCTTCCTCTGTAGTTCTCCAGCTTTCATCCCCACCTTCACTCAAGCCTCCATGGGATGTGATTCTTAGTTCATAAATTCATGTATGTAAAATATATAGTTTTATTTTTGCAACAATGCGTTTATTCCATCGAAACTCTACTCCTTTAGGTGGTGAAAATTTCATCTTCTTTTGTAAAGTGCTGCTGTTTCCTCTGGGGTTGTGTCTAGGTTCCAGCTGGCTCATCTACTGAAGCTTAGGGATGGGGAGGAGATCACATGTGGTTTTCAATATTGCTTCAACCTTAGCACCCACGGAAATCTCAGGAGTCCCTTCTGGCCTTTGCTTCTCAATGCCACAGGTCATTGCTAACTTGTTCCTCTTCTCCATTTTCTGGGATTCATTCAGTTCTCTAGTTTGTCTGTTACCTCTGCAGCTCTTTAGAGAGCTCAAAAAATATTCAGTCACTCATGAGTAGTCCTGAGTGGTGAAGAATTTGAGGGATACTCTTCACTTCTTCATTACTTTATGCTCTCTCTAGGAACACAGACACCATCCCACAGTTTGCTATGTTCTACTAATAGATACAGGAATGTTCTGAGGCTTTTCTAGTTTCACCCACCTAGAAATGACATGCAGATATTTCCTTTGTCCATTCACCATGCTGGCCAAGAGTAGGCTGGAAGAGGGGAGTGCTAAGATTTTGACGACAGCAAGAACTCTACCCATGGAAGAGCTGTGCAGATCTTCTTCTGTAACCTGGGATTGGACTAGCAGTTGGTCCTGGCTGGAGATTAGAACTTAGTGCCATTTAGAGATATATCAGTATTCAAGTATTCTTTCCTTTCCTGACTTTTTATCTCCCCTGCAGGGAAAGAGAAAGTTTGGGAGAGGGTGAGTGGCACTAGAGTATAAACAATTAAGGGGGTGCAGCGAAAATGTCACTTAATAACTCAAATGTTATTCTGTAAACCAAAATTAAAATTTTAAGCCCCCCAATCAACTGAATGGACCCCTTCCTCTTGGCTAATGAGATACCAAAGAAACCTGAAAAACTAGTTCAGGCCATGATGGGAAGGGGGACTAGATGTCTCATTATACCTTCCTCTTTTTGGAATTCAGGCACAACTAACCAGCATCAACAATAAAACCGAGACCTGCAGACTGACAAAATAGACTTTTTGTAGCAATAAGATACCAAATTCTAACTCAACTCTAGTATAGCATCACATAGCAGATAGCAGGCCCCAAAAGAAATAAAAATATTTTACCCCAAAATATATTTATTTGACTTATTTTTAAATCACCCTGCAAAGCTGTCTCTTGTGGGAGAAATTTACATTCTGTAGAGAATTCCTTTCCCTTTCCATATCTTCTTCTTATCTCAAAGAGATTAGCTGAGAGCCTAGCATCTTTTAATGGTCTGAATAAGAAATGCTTGCCATCTACTGCCTCTAAGAGTGGTCATCTATGAGTCTTCACCTACAAAATAAGAGTCTTCCTCTCTATAACCCCTTATCTTAACCAAGAGACTCCTTTCTATTGATTACAGTTCCTCAGATAATAAATTAACTCACTCAACCAGTTGCCAATCAAAAAACTTTTGAATCCTCCTGTGACCTGTAAGCCCCCTGCTTTGAGTTGTTCTGCCTTTCCAGATTGAAGCAATGTTTATACCTTACATATATTAATTGAAGTCTTATGTCTCCCTAAAACATATAAAGCAAAACTGTAACCTATTCATCTTGGGCATTTGTTCTTAGGACCTCTTGAGCCTGTTACATTGATTGTGGTCCTCACATTTGCCTCAGAATAAATCTCTTCAAATGCTCTACAGCGTTTGGCTTTTTTTCATCAATATTTATACACATGTGCACAAATATAATTTGATTTTAATTACAGTCATTCAATATATTCAATTAGAATAATGGCACTCAACCATTTTGGTTACTGCAAATCCACCTATATTAAATTTGAATGCACACCCATAATATATTTATGTTTATTTATGGGTGATAAACAGGGTAGTACTGCAGTAATATAATAATGTAATATCCACCTTAAAATATATGCAATGGAGATTTTAAAAGATAATATAAAAGTAACAAATAATTTTAGATAATTTATTTTATATATTAGCACTTTTTTCTTTAAATAAAACATTATTTGTGAGGTTTTGGAAAAAATTTTGTTAGTTTTCAATCATATTCCTTTTAAAAGGGTAATGTAAATATAAAATATTCAATATTAAATTTTGTCTCTTAATAATTAAAAATTAAAAATGTTACTATCAAATGCTGATAAAGTATTTAGAAAAATTTTTAGTGACTCTATGTTAAGAAGTTATTACATTTCATTTACTCTAATGGCAATTAGTAGTTCTTGGAAACTAATTGGAAGGTGTTGTGTTATCATATTTTTCAGAAGTGAGTCAAATCACATTAAGATATGCGCTTGGAAGATTATTTTTAAATGTTACAAAATTCTGGTTATTTAGTTTACTTTTTAAGTTTACAGATAAGACAGTTTTTGTTTTCAATTTTTACAAAGATAATCCTATTATTTAAAATGATATAATCTAAACCATACACAGACAAACATTTTGCAATAGGTATTTCAGGGGTCTGAAGGTGGATAAATCTGAAGGCACCACTGAGCTGCGGATTTTCTTCCCTTAAGATATCCTGAAAGCCACAACCAGTACCTGAGACCCTCTAACCCCACCCATGTACAGAATGAGACACACATGTGAGTTTGCATATTAAATTTCTGTAAAACTTAACATTTTTGTTCTTCATTCTAATATACATTAAACATCAATAAAAGTTTTACTTTATTTCTTATTGGAGACCATTGCCTAAGTAATTTCTCTTTTAATTAGGTTCTACAAATGTTTTTATAGGGCTGTCTTGAAAATCACGAGGTTGCAGAGAAAAAGACATGTTTATATGCTGGTGGTAGGAGTGTAAATTAGTTCAACCATTGTGGAGGACAGTGTGGCAATTTCTCTAAGACCTAAAAATAGAACTACCATTTGACCCAGCAATCCCATTACTGGATATATAACCAAAGAAATGTAAATCATTCTATCATAAAGACACATGCATATGTATGTTCATTGCAGTGACAAAGCAAAGACACAGAATCAATATAAATGCCCATCAATAGTAGAATGGATAAAGAAAATATGGAACTTATACATTATGGAATACTATGCAGCCATTAAAAAACATCATGTCCTTTGCAAGGACATGAATGGAGCTGGAGGCCATTATCCTTAGCAAACCAATGCAGGAACAGAAAACCAAATACTGTATGTTCTCACTTTTAAGTGGGAGCTAAATGATGGCAACACATCACATGGACACATGGGGGGAATTACACACACTGGGACCTTTCAGAGGTTGGGAGGAGGAAGAGGATCAAGAAAAAAAAAAACTAATGAGTACTAGGCTGAATATGTGGGTCATAGGATTGCAATATTATTTGAACTGTTACTACAAGTTTCCCTCCCTCCCTCTTTTTTTTTTCTCTCACTCTCTCTCTGTCTGTCTCTCCCATCTCTCCTTCCCCCATCTCCTTCCCCAGTAATGCTTAACCAAATTCCATTTGCCTTCCTAACGGATCTGTGAGCAACACAGGCAGTGAAAAGTCCACCTACAATTTTTCAGTTTCTCTTCTCTTGCTGCTGAGACGTCGGAAGTTTCTTCTAAGATGTCATTGTGGCCATGATCACTAAGGCCACTCCCTTAGTGATTATGTGAATAGAGGCTTTTGCTGACCTATGTTGGCCATATAACATGAATAAAGGATAAAATTCTACTATTTTAATTTGTATGTTTTATTTTGCTTTGTTTTGGCTACCACAAACTATCATGTTCTCTCTTAACATATGTCCTTCTGCTAATTATTTTTTATTAGCTTCAAGAATCATGAGTTAGAATAGTTTTCAGGAAGGAATTTGGTGAAAATTCTTGGTTATTTAAAAGTGTCTGTCATGTGACCTGAAAGTAAGATAATTTTTAGGTTACAAAATGTCTTACATAAGTTAAAATAATTTTTTATTGTATTACAGAGGTAACAAAATTTGTATTAATACCTACTCTTGACAGATAAGGAAACTGGGGTTTAAAGTGGTTAAGCAAATTAATTGTTTAATATCGCATGCCTAGCATGCAGTGAATTTAGGCTACACATCTGTTCTATTTCTTTCTGGCTGATACATGTTCTACAACCCTGGGCTTCCAAGACTTCTAGGCCTTCTCTGTAAATTGTTCACTCATAATTTTCTAAGTTGCTGAATATATTGAGTATTTCATAGTGTTCAATGATTTGGGGTATTTCAAACAACTAGTATATTCAATCACAGCATTAATCCATTAGGTAATGATTAGAGTCTTCCTCAAGTTTTTTTCAAAAGTTATCTGTGAAATCTTAAAAAAATCCAATGTGACCATGGGCCATAGGTTGGTTACCACCATTCAAAATACTTTCATATAGAAATTATGGAATTTCATAAGCCTAGTAAATATTACAAGGTACTGAAACTTGGCTACAGCAAGACTCATTTGGTAGGGCATTTAGTAGCCTCCAGGCAAAGCTGTAATGCAAGTTGTCATGAGAGAATTCTTTTGATAGAGACTGCACGACAGTAAGATCAAGATGCATTTGGGGAATAAAGTTATGGAGAGTGAGGCATAGCACTATTCCACAAGACTTGATTCCTCTCACCTACCCATCCACCCAAATGACAAAGAAATCAGCATGTAATTAATATGAGATGCTCCTTTCTAGATGGTTGAGTATTGGTGGTATGGTTATAAAATATTGTGTCACCATAAGATCAAATTCCCTATAAAATATAAAATATTAAAAACATTAAATCTATCTCTTAGAGACCTTTTCTTCCTGTCCAAAGAGACAACGAGAGCCAGCAAAATGCACAGTGGTTTATGTACTTTACTGTTCTGAGGTTTATTCAATACTGAATTACTCATGTGCTGACAATTAGTTCTATTTTGGCAAAGGGATTCCAGGCAGAGAGAGCAACTGGGTTTGACTATTCTCTGACGTAATGACTAAGCAAGTGTATTCACAAGTTTAGTCCTTGAATATACGTGTGGTGCAACTTTGTACCTAAAAAGTCTAGACAGTGAGATGTTAGTAGTTTAGAACTCACTAAATTAAACAATTCTCTATTGACATACTTCTAGGAATGTTTAATGTGCTAAAGTGTGTTTTGAATTTTCCAGAAGAAGATAAAGTTTAAAATGTTTCCAATGTTTGGCAATACAATGTTATTTTTGTGGAATATCCATGGTGGAACACAATTTGGGAGATATAAATGTTGTGTTGAATATAACTCTGAGCTGGGGATAAGAATGCCTTGGACACTCAGTTCTAAAGTCTGGGGAAGCCATTTGATCTCTGGGCCTCCATTCATAATACTATTCCTGCCTGTCTTGTGAGTAGGGTTAAGGGGACCACAAGAGTCAGAGGAATTTTTCATATTCATTGCTATATGCCCACTGCCCAGCACAGGATGAGGATATGGTGGATAATCAATACATATTTATTAAATATTTCTATAAAACAGTATCTTTGTATACATAATACATACACATATAATTTCGGATAATTATAAAGTACTTTACATATGTAGTATAGAATCTCATAATAATAGAATGACTCATCTTAACTTGAACATAATTTTTAAAGTTGTTTTATCTCTGCCATTAAAATTTCAGGTGACCCAGGATTTTTTTTCTCTTATGTAAAGAGTCATATAATTAGCCACTTCTAATGACTATTATTAATGACAAATATTACATCAGCAATAATCTTGAAAGGAGAATGATATTAGAATATGAAAAAATGTGGGGAATGTATGACAGGAAGAGAATTAGATTACAGAATGCTATTAGCATTGATTCTTTTAACTTTTTAGATAATTTCTGTTTGGCTCAAGAATAATTATTAAAAAAATGGAGCATTTCTGTGGCATAACAAGTTACTGATAGTGACATAATTATTCTGAGGTACAAAGAATGACTTGAGATAGTGACAACAGTTTTATCATCAAAAAAGTATTAGCCCTGGGATTTCTTCTAATGTGGCTTCTCATAAGAAAAATTATTTATGCTTTAATCACTTCATTCTCTTCCCCTTATTCTTTTCTCTTCACAATAATTGCTTAGAGAGCATTTACACACTTATTTGCACTGGTAGATTTCTCAAATAGTACTTATGTCAACCTGGAAAGCAAAAGAAGAAAAAAATATGAAAAAGGTAAGAGTTTGGAGATCCAACATTTTGAACAAAATGATTTAGAAAATTAGGTTTTCATAGAGATTCATCATTTCAATATAAACAAAACTGCCTGTGAAATACGATGTATGATATTCCTAAAGACTCTCTGATTTTAACCAATCATTGACTGTATCTACTATAAATTCAGGAGCAGGTTTGCAAAGGCAGCATATATTTGTTCCAGATACACTTCCTTGAAGAAGTCAGCCATGTGTCCATTATACCCCCAAGGATGTAACAGGCTGATAACTTGTACAGAAACAAAGAAAAATGTGTTTTTGAAAGGGGGAAGTAAAAAATCACATCTAATTCTAAAAATATATTTCTGTTGCATTACTTTGAATAAATTATAATTCATGGGAATGGAAATTAAACATCCCAGAAATGAATAAAAATAACATTGCATTGTTTTTTGTGGTCAAAATCCAAAGTAGACTTGTGCAGCTGTAGGGGGGGAAAAAAAGGCATTCAAAGCCTCTCAACACGCATGCTTTAATAAGACATCCTACTGTTCTAGAAAACGCCTCAACAAAAAGGTCAATTTTTAAGAAATCATTCAAAGGAATAAGCCAAAGTTAAAAGAAATTTGTCTGGGATCCTAGGTAACCTGACTTTGTCCCTTCTGAGTTGATTCTGTTTCAAGTCAGAGACACACTAGACAAGCAGATGTGAAAGGAAAGGGTGATTCAAACTTTATGGGCCAATCCATCATAGCCATTCTTGTTACATTTTCTCCATTGCCAACACTTCAAATAGAAACCATGATATGGATATTGCCAGTAAGAGATCTGGAAATGAACCACATCAATGACTCACCAACCTCCCCTTCAGGACCCCTCTGTTCCCTCAAGAATACATCAGAGCCTGGATGTCAAGATGGCCAAATAGGAAAGCTCAGGTCTGCAGCTCCCAGCGAGATCAACACAGAAGGCAGGTGATTTCTGCATTTCCAACTTAGGTACCCGGCTCATCTCACTGGGACTGGGTAGACAGTGGGTGAAGCCCATGGAGGGTGAGCTGAAGCAGGGAGAGGTGTCACCTCACCCGGGAAGCATAAGGGGTTGATAGCCAAGGGAAGCTCTGAGGGACTTCCAGCCCATATAGTAGGCTTTTCCCACAGTCTTCACCACTCACAGACCAGGAGATTCCTTTGGGTGCATACAACACAAGGGACCTGGGTTTCAAGCACAAAACTGGGCTGCCATTGGGGCAGACACTGAGCTAGCTGCAGGAGTATTTTGTCATACCCCAATGGCACCTGGAATGCTGGCAAAACAGAACTATTCACTCCCCTGAAAAGGGGGCTGAAGCCAGGGAGCCAAGTGGTCTTGCTCAGAGGACCCCACATCCATGTAGCCCAGCAAGTTAAGATCCACTGGCTTGAAATTCTCATTGCCAGCACAGCAGTCTGAAGTCTACCTGGGGTGCTTGAGCTTGGTGGGGAAAGGGGCATCCCCCATCATTGAGGCTTGAGTAGGAGGTATTCCCCTCACAGTGTAAACAAAGACACTGGGAAGTTCAAGTTCACCCCAGCTCTGCAAAGCCACAGTAGCCACATTACCTCTTTAGATTCCTCCTCTCTGGGCAGGGCATCTCTGAGAGAAAGGCAGCAGCCCCTGTCAGGGGCTTATAGATAAAACTCCCATCTCCCTGGGACAGAGCACCTGGGAGAAAGAGTGTCTGTGGGCGCAGCTTCAGCAGACTTAAATGTTCCTGCCTGCTGGCTCTGAAAAGAGCAGCAGATCTCCCAGCACAGTGCTGGAGCTCCGCTAAGGGACAGACTGCCTCCCCAAGTGGGTCCCTGGCCCCTGTGCCTTCTGACTGGGAGACAACTCCCAGCAGGGGTCGACAGACACTTCATACAAGAGAGCTCTGGCTGGCATCTGGCAAATGCCCCTCTGGGACAAAGCTTCCAGAGGAAGGAACAGGCAGCAATCTTTGCTGTTCTGCAGCCTCCGCTAGTGATACCCAGGCAAACAGGGTCTGGAGTGGACCTCCAGCAAACTCCAGCAGATCTGCAGCAGAGGGGCCTGTTAGAAAGAAAACTAACAAACAGAAAGGAATAGCATCAACATCAGCAAAAAGGATGTCCACACAGAAACCCCGTGTGAAAGTCACCAACATCAACAACAAAAGGAAGATAAATCTATGGAGATGAGGAAAACCCAGCGCAAAAAGGCTGAAAATTCCAAAAACCAGAATATCTCTTCTTCTCCAAAGGATCATAACTCCTCACCAGCAAGGGAACAAAACTGGATGGAGAATGAGTTTGATGAATTCACAGAAGTAGGCTTCAGTAGGTGGGTAATAACAAACTCCTCTGAGCTAAAGGAACATATTCTAATCTAATGCAAGGAAGCTAAGAACTTTGAAAAAAGGTTAGATGAATCACCAACTAGAATAACCAGTTTATAGAAAAACATAAATGACCTAATGGAGCTGAAAAACACAGCACAAGAACTTCATGAAGCATACTCAAGTATCAATAGCCGAATCAATCAAGCAGAAGAAAGGATATCAGAGATTGAAGATCAACTTAATGAAATAAAGTGTGAAGACATTATTAGAGAAAAAAGAATTCAAAGGAACAAAAAAAAAAAGCCTGCAAGACATATGGGACTATGTGAAAAGACCAAATCTATGATTGATTGGTGTACCAGAAAGTGACGGAAAAAATGGAACCAAGTTGGAAAACACTCATCAGAATATTATCCAGGAGAACTTCCCCAGTCTAGCAACACAGGCCAACATTCAAATTCAGGATATACAGAGAACACCACAAAGATACTTCTTGAGAAGTGCAATCCCAAGACATATAATCATCAGATTTACCAAGGTTGATATGAAGGAAAAAATGTTAAGGGCAGCCAGACAGAAAGGTTAGGTTACTCAAAAAGGAAGCCCATCAGACTAACAGCAGACCTCTCTGCAGAAACCCTATCAAGCCAGAAGAGAGTAGGGGCCAATATACAACATTATTAAAGAACAAAATTTTCAATCCAGAATTTCATATCCAGTTAAACTAAGCTTCCTAAGCAAAGGAGAAAAAATTCTTTGCAGACAAGCAATTGCTGAGAGATTTTGTCAACACCAGGCCTGTCTTACAAGAGCTCCTGAAGAAAGCACTAAATATGCAAAGGAAAACTGGTAGCAGCCCCTGCAAAAACATACGAAACTGTAAAGACCATTGACACTATGAAGAAACGGCATCAACAAATAGGCAAAATAACCAGCTAGCATCATAATGACAGGATCAAATTCACACATAACAATATTAATCTTTAACATAAATGGGCTAAATGCCCCAATTAAAAGACACAGACTGGAAAATTGGATAAAGAGTAAAGACCCATCAGTGTGCTGTATTCAGGAGACCTATCTCATGTGCAAAGACACACATAGGCTCAAAATAAAGGGATGAAGGAATATTTTCCAAGCCAATGGAAAGCAAAAAAATAAAAAATAAAATAAAAAAATAAAAGCAGGGATTGCAATCCTAGTCTCTGATAAAACAGACTGTAAACCAAGAAAGATAAAAAAAGACAAAGATGAGCATTACATATTGGTAAAGAGATCAATGCAACAAGAAGAGCTAACTATCCTAAATACATATGTGCCCCATAGAGGAGTGCCCAGATACACAAAGCAAGTTCTTAGAGACCTACAAAGAAACTTAGACTCCCACACAATAATAGTGGGATAATTTAACACCCCACTGCCAATATTAGACAGATTGACAAGATAGAAAATTAACAAGGATATTCAAGACTAGAAGTCAGCTTTAGACCAAGCAGACTTAATAGATATCTACAGAACTCTCCAAACCAAATCAACAGAATATACATTCTTCTCAGCACCACATTGCAGTTATTCTAAAATTGATCACATAATTGTAAGTAAAACCCTCCTCAGCAAATCCAAAAGAATAGAAATCATAGAAAATAGTCTCTCAGACCAGAGTGCAATCAAATTAGAACTCAGGATTAAGAAATTCACTGAAACCTGCACAACTACATGGAAACTGAACAACCTGCTCCTGAATGACTACTGGGTAAATAATGAAATTAAGGCAGAAATAAATAAGTTATTTGAAACCAATGAGAACAAGGTCACAATGTACCAGAATCTCTGGAACACAGCTAATGCAGTGTTTAGAGGGAAATTTATAGCACTAAACACCCACAGGAGAAAGCCAGAAAGATCTAAAATTGACACCATAACATCACAATTTAAAAAACCAGAGAAACAAGAGCAAACAAATTCAAAGGCTAACAGAAGATAACAAATAACAAAGATCAGAGCAGAACTGAAGGAGATGGAGACATGAAAAACCAACGAATCAGGAGTTGGTTTTTTGAAAAGATTAACAAAATAGATAAACCACTAGCCAGACTAATAAAGAAGAAAAGAGAGAAGAATCAAATAGACACAATAAAAAATGATGAAGGGGATATCACCACTGATCCCACAGAAATACAAACTACCATCAGAGAATATTATAAACACCTCTATACAAATAATCCAGAAAATCTAGAAGAAATGGATACATTCCTGGTCACATACACCCTCCCAAGACTAAATCAGGAAGAAGTCAAATCCCTCAATAGACCAATAACAAGTTCTGAAATTGAGGCACTAATTAATAGCCTACCAACCAAAAAAAGGCCAGGACCAGACAGATTCACAGCCAAATTCTACCAGAGGTTCAAAGAGGAGCTGGTACCATTCCTTCTGAAACTATTACAAACAACCGAAAACGAGGAACCCCTCCCTAACTCATTTTATGAGGCCAGCATCATCCTGATGCCAAAACCTGGCAGAGACATAACAAAAAAAGAAAATTTAAGGCCAATATCCCTGATGAACATTGATGAGAAAATCCTCAATAAAACACTGGCAAACCAAATCCAGCAGCACATCAGAATGCTTATCTACCACCATCCAGTTGGCTTCATCCCTGGAATGCAAGGCTATTTAAACATAGACGAATCAATAAATGTAATCCATCACATAAACAGAACCAGTGACAAAAATCATATGATTACCTCAATAGATGCAGAAAGGCCTTTGATAAAATTCAACACCCTTCATGCTAAAAACTCTCAATAAACTAGGTATTGATGGAACGTATCTAAAAAAAAAATAAGATCTATTTATGACAAACCCACAGCCAATATCATACTGAATGTGCAAAAGCTGGAAGCATTCCCTTTGAAAACTGGCACAAGACAGGGATGCCCTCTCTCACCACTCCTATTCAACACAGTATTGGAAGTTCTGGCCAGGGCAATAAGCCAAGAGAAAGAAATAAAGGGTATTCAAATAGGAAGAAAGGAAGTCAAATTGTCTGTTTGCAGATGACATGATTGTATATTTAGAAAATCCCATCGTCTCAGCCCCAAATCTCCTTAAGTTGATAAGAAATTTCAGCAAAGTCTCAGGATACAAAATCAAGGTGCAAAAATCACAGGCATTCCTATACACCAATAATAGACAATCAGAGAGCCTAATCATGAGTGAACTCCCATTCACAATTGCTACAAAGAGAATTAAATACCTAGCAATACAACTTAAAGGGATGTGAAGGACCTCTTCAAGGAGAACTATAAACCATTGCTCAAGGAAATAAGAGAGGACACAAACAAATGGGAAAACATTCCATGCTTTATAAAAATATAAATATTTTTACAATATTTGTAGGAAAAATAAATATTGTAAAAATGGCCATACTACCCAAAGTAATTTATATGTTCAATACTCTTCCCATCAAGCTACCATTGACTTTCTTCACAGGATTAGAAAAAAACTACTTCAAATTTCATATGGAACCAAAAAAGAGCCCATATAGCCAAGACAATTCTGAGCAAAAAGAACAAAGCTGGAGGCATCATGCTACTTGATTTTGAAATATACCACAAGGTTACAGTAATCAAAACAGGATGGTACTGGTACCAAAACAGATATATAGACCAATGGAACACAACAGAGGCCTCAGAAATAAAACCACACATCTACAACCATCTGATCTTTGATAAACCTGACAAAAACAAGCAATGGGGAAAGGATTCCCTTTTTAATAAATGGTATTGGGAAAACTAGCTGGCTATATGCAGAAAACTGAAACTTGGCCACTTCCTTACACCTTATACAATAATTAATTCAAGATGAATTAAAGGCTTAAACATAAGACCTAAAGATATAAAAACCCTAGAAGAAAACCTAGGCAATACCATTCAGGACATAGGCATGAGCAAAGACTTCATTACTAAAACACCAAAAGCAATGGTAACAAAAGCCATAATTGACAAATGGGATCTAATTAAACTAAAGAGCTTCTGCACAGCAAAAGAAACTATCATCAGAGTGGACAGATAACCTACAGAATGGGAGAAAATTTTTGTAATCTATCCATCTGACAAAGGGCTAATATCCAGAATCTACATAGAACTTAAACAAATTTACGATTAAAAAGCAAACAACCCCATCAAAAAGTGGACGAAGGACATGAACAGACACTTCTCAAAAGAAGACATCTATGCGGCCAACAAACATGAAAAAAAGTTCATCGTCACTGGTCATTAGAGAAATGCAAATCAAAACCACAGTGAGATACCATCTCATGCCAGTTAGTATGGTGATCATTCAAAAGTCAGGGAACAACGGATTCTGGAGAGGATGTGGTGAAATAGGAATGCTTTTACATTGTTGATGGGAGTGTAAATTAGTTCAAACATTGTGGAAGACAATGTGACGATTCCTCAAGGATCTAGAACCAGAAACACCATTTGACCCAACAATCTCATTACTGGGTATATAATGAAAGGATTATAAATCATTCTACTATAAAGACACATGCACACGTATGTTTACTGTAGCACTGTTCATAATAGCAAAGACTTGGAACCAACCCAAATGCCCATCAATGATAGACTGGATAAAGAAAATGTGGCACATATACACCATGGAATATTATGCAGCCATAAAAAATGATGAGTTCATGTCCTTTGCAGGGACATGGATGAAGCTGGAAATCATTATTCTCAGCAAACTAACACAGGAATAGAAAGTCAAACACCACATGTTCTCACTTATAAGTGGGAGTTGAACAATGAAAACACATGGACACAGGGATGGGAACCTCACACACTGGGGCCTGTCGAAGGGGTGGGGGGAAAGGAGAGGAATAGCATTAGGACAAATACCTAATGTAGTTGACGGATTGATGGGTGCAGCAAACCACCATGGTATGTGTATACCTATGTAACAAACCTGCACGTTCTGTGCATGTATCCCAGAAATTAAAGTGTGTGTGTGTATATATATATATATAAAGAATACATCAGAGCTTGTTATCAAGATCATGTAAAAGAAATTGTGGGCAAATGAAGAGTCTCCTACATGCCTCAGTGTTGCCTTGTTCAACGGCATCCTGACACTTTTCAACAAAGCCTTCAACAATAAGTTTTAATCTAGCATTCCAACTTCAGGAAGAATGTTAGGGAATTCTAACACAAGTCATCTACCCATAAGTATTCAGCATGTTAATGGGATTTATCTTGAATACTCCAGTGTCTACAAGCACAGCAAGTAGCAAACTGAAATTGTGTGCTGATTTATTTTGAGCAAAAAGAAAAAACAAAGTTTTCTCCATATAGCAATATCATGCTTCAAAAGAAAACACATTATTCTAATGCTTAAATCACTGCTATTTCTACCAGCACATCGTGCTTCCCACTACTACAATAATGATTTTCCTTACATGATTATAGATATTAGAAATTTACCATATACTTTGCATTGTTGAATAAACAATGGTAAACACTCTTCACATTATTTCAGCTCTTCTCTTACAGTTTACAGATGTTTACAAACAAATACAGAGTTGCAGAAATAGATAGATTATAGAGAGATGATAGATAGCTAGCTAGATAGACAGAAAGATAGATATATAATTCTATATATAACTACTCCTACCCTTATTTATTTCTACTTTCATTCAGGAAAGAAAACTGAGAAACCCCAATAATCCATTTTGTAATATGAGATAGTATATTATACCAGGACAATTATATCAAGTCACTCACTGGCTCTATTCTCTTTTGCACTCTGGTCTAGCCAGCATACCATTCCCAGACAACTATTTCCAAAACTCAGCTTTCATTGCTTAATCACCTGATGAAGAACCTGTAATGAACTCTTAATTCCTGTCACATCCTGTGCACATACAATCAACCTGAGTTCAGGTCTCTGTATAAATATTATAGCCACACGGGTCTCACTATTCTAGAATGAACAGCACTCTTCCTAAACGGATGACTCCTTCTTGGCCTTCTCCCTTTACTGGTTATATTTATTTCCAGTTCTGTTATTTTGCTTTTACTGCCACCCCAAACCTGGGTGCTCTGTTTTTGATTTTGAACTACTTAAATAAAACTATTGTTAATGACTCATTGTTTCCATGAAGACTTCTCTGAGTTTTCCTGGAAACAGGTGAGAGTAGCCTTTTCTCTAGAGTGCAGCCTTCTCGTACAGTTGATCACTTCATCATTGGCTAAGATTATCATGATGATTAGTTTTCTTTTTCCCAATTTATAACCACCTATTGGTGACAACATGTCCAGCTAATGATTATGTTTTGTTTTCGGTGCCTGCTACTGGTTCTAGTAATTAGGAGGACCTCTATATGCAGTTTGTTTTAACAAAGATCTGACTTAAGAAAGAAATTAATAAGAATCTCTCTCTTTCACTTTTTCTGTCTCTCTCTTAATGAATTGCATACACTTTGGGGTCAGGCTGACAAAAGCTGCTCATGTAGTTTCAGATTAGTTACTAATTACTGAAACTAAGCTTCAGTTTCCCCTTATAGACAACAGAATAGAATCTACTCATGGCTTATCTGAGGAGTATTAATATAGTATATGTGAAGTCATTAGCATTATTCCTGGCATATAGTAAGGATTAATGGTATTTTTTCCAATTAAGGAGAGAGAATCAGTCTAGTGATTAAGAGGACAAATCTTGAGAAACACATAAACCTGACTTCAAATTCTAGTTCTATTATTTATTAGTTTGCTAAGTTCTCTTAAACTTAGAGATGTTACTTATTTTTCTCATTTCCAAAATTGCTGACACTTATTTTTCTCACTTCCAAAATCTGAGTAATATTTTCTGCAAAGCTTTGGGAAGATTAAATAGGTAATAAAGATGTGATCCATATGTCAACAAGCATGATGTGTGTGCACTGTGATCAAAAAAAAAATAATGGAATAGTGGGAGAGGATATAAACATCTCCTGTCCCTGGAGGGAACACTCAGGCAGCTTCCCTGGCTTCTGCTCTCGTCACTAGTTAAAAAGGAAACCTAACTATTATTTTACATTGAAAACACACACTTCGTTCAGTCATCAGAATGTTCAGTTAAATTTAATAATGAAAACCCTAAATCTGACTGAACATGCATGTAACCCCTCAACCAGATGGTACCTGTTTGAGGCTGGGACTTACAATGGTGCAAAGGCTCTGCTCCTTCTTCTCTACCTGCTCACAGTGCCTCCCAGTCCTCATCTGCACTTCTGGAGTAAAGTCGGGGAGAGCATGAAGAGAAATTGCCTGCGTGGCTTCATGCCTTCTGGTTTTAGCACATAGCTAAAGCTGGCAGTTCTTGGTGGAAGAGCCTGGCAGATGATTACAGATGATCTCCGGATTGCTGCTACAGACTGAATGTTTGTACATTACCAAAATTCTATGCGGAATCCTAATCCCCCATGTGTTGGTATTTGAAATGGGGCGTTTGGGAGGTAATTAGGTTTAGATGAGGTCATGAGGGTAGAACTCCCATGATGGGATTAGGGTTCTTATAAAGGGACGAAGAGCTCAGAGCTTTCTCTCCACCCTGTAAAGATGTAGTGTGAAGACGATTATATGCAAACCACAGAACCAGCCCTCACCAAAAGCCTGAAGTTGCTGTTACCCTGATCTTTAACTTACAGCCCCCAGAACTGTGAGAAATAATCATTTGTTGTTTAAGCTACCCAGTCTATGACAGCTTGTTATAGTAGCCCGAACAGACTAGGATAGTTGCTTCAGAGAACTCTTTGAATGTTCTCTTCAGCCAAAGTCTCTGGATCCCAGACAGATCCATCTCTACTCCAGCATCTCAAGATTCTTGCCTCAATTCCCACCCACAAGCTGAACATTTCCCCCCTGGGGTGTCCTTATGTCTTCAGCAGCCCCAAGATAGACCTTGGAAGACCTGAGATAATTCTATACCAGTGCTGTCTTCCAGATGGCCCATAGCTGACTCATGCATTATCCCTTGTTCCATTAAACTAGATCACCTCCTTTTGATTTCCCTATTTTAGCCCCACTCTTAGCTCTAGACTTTCCAAATATAATTTAGATCTAAGCCACAGTCCACGATAGCTTTCTCAGTCATGACTATCAGTAATTTGCACCCACCTTAAGTTCTTATCTTTCATATAAAAGGGAGGAGGAATTGGGAGATATCTTCACATGTTTTTTTCTCTCTAGACCTTTTCTTAAACCCTTGATCTGACTGAAGATTCTAGCATCCTGACATCTCGCCTGATATCGATCCTGTCCTACCTCAGTCAAAACTGAGGAGGAAGTTATTCCTCTAGAATCTTATTGGTATTTACAGCACACAGAGAAAGGCTCAACACGAAGATTGGCTACAAAATTTGCTGGGCCCCGTGCAGAATGAATATTCAGGTCCTCTTGCTCACAAATTACTAACAATTCCAAGATGACAGTAACAGAGCGTTAAACTGCTCGTCGCAGCATGGAATCCCGACGGCCCAGGTTACATGCCCATGGAGTAGGCTCTAGAAAACAGATGGTAGAAGTTCTCATTGTTGTTAGTCCCTTGGTCCACCTCCCACATGATACCACTTCTCTCAGATATGCTTGAGTGGCCTCAGCAGCACTGAGATTCTTACTAATAATCCATTACCAAAGACTCCACTGTGGCTCATTTGTGCATGGTTCATAACTGATTTCACGCTGAAACAAAAACCAGGCAATTTAGATCTGAGCAGTTTTTCCCAAAATTAACTGGCCACTTCCCTGATAATGAAATAGGGGCTCATTAATATCCTTTGTAATTTATTTTTTCCAATTTCACTCAGTTGAAGAAAGCAAAAATATCTAGAAAAAAGTGTAAAGACTACTACCTGTACCAGTAGCCTCTTTATTTTAGCTTTGGAAAAAAAAAATACTCGAGTAATAAGACAAAAACAAAGAGTCTTATAGTCAGGAATTTTGAGGATGAAAGTACAATGTGTAATCCATCAAATATCTAATGTGTGTCATTATTTCCATTAAGGTATTTTGTGTTGGGAGAAAATAAGACATTTCTCGGAAAGGGGAGGTTTGTTTTTCTAATTCAATGGCACAGAATCTAACATCCCCGAGCTAAGGTTCAGCAGGAGCTCATAGAGTCAGCGTTGAGATGCAGACACTGCAGATATCATCCATCTCTCTGACACACGCAGGGCCTCATTGTGTGGCTGCCAGACACAGTCGGCTGAGATGAGAATGTCACAGAATACAGAAAAGGAAGCAACGCCATTGGGCTCGTTATTGCTCTTATCTATGAATAGCTCCATAAAAAGCAGCTCTGGGGAACATTATTCTGAGATGAAGAAAAGGAGGTTTGGTCCATGGCCATCATGATTAACATGACAGTCAAGGAGTTAAGTGGACAGTGCATGGGGAATGTGGAAACTCTACATGTTAGCCAGAGAGTGAGGGGACTATATCTTTTTCAGAGCAATATTTTTGGTGCAGGAGCTGACTCATCAGATCACCAGGCTGTCAAGATCGATGATGTTCCAGCCTCTCCTGTTCCTCTAATTCTAAACCAAAATGATAAAGAGTGCCCAATATAGAAGACATCACTCGGTCATCACTGAGAAAGGCAATTAAAATGGCAGTGTGTGCCTAGAGTTGGGCAGAGTACAGGTAGAGAAACACCCGGTACAGTCCATGCCTGAGCCTTCCTCAGTGTTTGAAAAAGAAAACAACAGAGAGAAGATTGTCACGAGTAATCTGGAACAGGCAGACCCTATAAGGACGAAGGGCTTTGTCTAAATAAACATAACAAAACAGGGTAGCATACGGTCATTTATGTTCTATGACAAAGAAGAGGTTTGGGTCAGTCCCAAATGAGAAACATTTGGGGTGAGGTCAAACACACACCTTATCGCCCTTTACTGCCATATATGAGCATTATCTGGTTTAGTGTAACATTTGGGGGTACATAATGTGACCTGTGACCTTGAAATCTGCATAAAATAGATTATTCTTAAAAGGATCTCATGCTCTAAAAGATCCACACCTCTCATCCAGTGTCTCACCCCCACCGCCTTTTGTTTTAAACAGAACTTCTTTTAGGAAAGTAGACAATTAGTGCAAAATCTATCAGAAGGCGTCTCAACCTGTCCTGCAGTCTCCAGCCAGGAACTCCCTGGAAGGAGGCCATGTAACTCATTATTTGTCAGGCCATGGCCTATTTTTTCCAGGCTGTTGTATAAGGCAAATCCATTGCCTCATTTCTCATAGCCTCTCTACAAAAGAAAAAAGCAGACAGATCTTCCCAAACTCAGACAGAATATTGTGCACAGCCAAGTGGGCTGAAAAAACATGCTGCCAAATTGGCTAGCATAGCTCCATGTATTGCTCTCTTTCCAGAGTTTCAGCAACAACAGAGATGCTGACCCCAAATAAATGCAAGAGAAGGCTCATATGCTTCTATCTGGACAGAACCAGGACTCTAAAACGCAAGCAAGAGATGTTTCCATCAAGGCTCGGTGCTCCTCAGAAGTATCACAGGGACATCTGGTAACCAATACTTAAAAAAAATAAAATAAATCTGAGCCAGAAAAAGTTCACATAACACAGATAAATACTAAAATGGGCCAAATCATCACCACATATGGGACAGGTCAATTACACACACAGATGGGTCCTAGGTCAAGTCCTACTGCTAAAGCGTTATCAACATTCCCTACAAGCATGTTATAACCTTTGTGATCCTAATAAATAATTAATAATAGCTATCATTTATTGAGTGTTTGCTAACTTTCCGGCTCTATGATAAGGACTTTACATGGCCTCTCATTCTGACCACAACTCATATTATTCCAACTTACAGATGAGAATATGGAAGTTTGGAGGAGTTTAGACACTTGCTCCAGCTGATCTCAGAACAGGCTGATTCTAACGTCTTTTGCTGCTACTTTGCTTCCAACATCATTCAGTTGCCTTTAAAATAAACAACTTCTGGCTTTTCACTCGCGTTGTTTTCACCAGCACTTACCATGTGTAGAGCAATGAACATCTACGACAAATAATATTCATACAACTTTTGCCCTTAGAGAATTAAAAAAAAAAAATCTCTTAGATTATTGACAATAAGGAAAGAATAGAAACCGAATGACTACAGGTCAGATATTTCTCTCGTCCTAGTGGTACTCCTTGCCTACCCCAGCAGTTGATTCTCTCTCTCTCTCTCTCTCTCACTCCCTTTCTCTCATTTGTTTGATCACAGCAGTCCTTTTGGCCATGCAACACAATGTGAAGACCGACTCCCATCTGCCCTCTTTTCTCATAGACCGATAGAGAGGCATTCAGCTTGTAAGGACCACATTCCCAGTAGCTGCAGGGCCTCTGGTGGTGGTCAGGAGATTGGAAACTCTATGGCCTCAAAACACTTCATCAAGCCATTCAGCCAGTGGCATTTCACATAATGCTACATGATTAAAGACCATGAAGGTTAAACATTCTAACCAGACACATATGTCTAGCAATGGTCTTTTGAAAACCCCCATTCTGAGGAACCATCTGGACATTCCAGGTGATCTCCATGCCTACTGATGGGAGTTTACTCCATCATACATAATCGTTTGGGCAATCCAGCAGAGAGTGTATTTGATGGCCCCTTTTGTTTTAGCTTCTTTAAGAAGAGAGCCAAAGATTGACTTCACTTTCATCAAAAGAATATTAAGTTACACATAAAGAATGTCCTGGCTCTTAAAGGGTGTTAGAATTTAGAACTTGTTCCTGAGCAGTGTAAAGATTCAGATTCCAACTGAGACTCTGAAGACTAAGAAAGAGAACTCGGAGAGTGGATGCTGAAATTTCAGAGGAATAAGTTTTAGCTGCACTCATGGAAGAATTTTCCAACAGCAAGAACAATGCAAGATTTGAATAGATTCTCTGGCTTTCAGGAACTGAGATATTCATAAAATCAGACAGCCAGATGAGATGTTAGTAGTTATCTCTCTAGCACACTCTTTTATCAGAAGAGGAAAAGGGTCCAAAGGCTGGCAACGTGAAGACTGGGCCCCAGACTCTCAGACGTCTGACACTGGATACAGCATTTTCCTCAAAACGGGCTGGATATGTTAAAACAGTGACTTGATAAATAACTGTTTGGAAGGGTACAATTATGATTCAATGTTTCGATGGGAGAAAGGGGGTCAAGTGTTATTTTTAATTCTAATAGCTTAAGATATTATGGCTAACTACTCAGGATAATTGGTATAAGCCTGCTAAGTGGCAATATACTAGATAACCTTAAGATGCCTTCCTCATCCTGAATATATATGGAAAGAGGCATCATCTTTGATACAGAAAAATCATTCAAGATACATTCAATAAAAAACATCACTTCACATGAGCAAACTTTTGGTAGTGATGAATATGTTCATTATCTTGATTGTGCTGATGGTGTCACAGAGAAATCCATATGTCAAAACACCACATTATATGCTTTAAATATATACAGTGTTTAAATGTCAGTTATACTTCAATAGAGTGGTTAAAAATATTTTTAAAAATCACTTCAGTGGAATGCCACATATAGAACACAGTTTATATGCTTATATGTAGACGTGTGTGTCACTGCACAAAATTGTGAATATAAAAGCCAAAAACAATGCTACCCAGATCATTTTATTAGATTATCTAAATAAACATTGTACTAATATCAGTACTCTCTTCACCTCCCTTTTAGGAAGTAATTTTTTAAACACATTTTTTGGTTTTTGCCATGTGATATCAGGTCTTCCAAAGGATATTTAATTTGATTGGAAACTCACTGATTTATGAAATGCAAAATGGTCTTTTATAAAAAGTCTCTGGAATGTAAATGTTTTACAGTGGACCACAGAACTCATTTATTTCATATTTGAAGTTTGGAACCTTCAGAATATATTTGACTCTGGAGAGCCACACTATTTTGTGACGTAAAATTTTGCTTAATCATAAATACAAGGGTCACTTTGCAAAAAAGAGTCACTTAAGAGAATAAATGAGATTGCGTAATAAACACATTGCCGTGATTTCGTTGAATTCAGCCAAGAGTTTTTGACATTCTATTCTTCGGCATTATCAGCTAAGCAGTATTTCTCATTAAGCCTCTGAAGGATCCCTTAAACAATTCAATATTGCTTGATTTCATTTTATATGAACATGTATATGTCACATTGACAGTTACGAATTTGAGATTTCTTGAACAAATACAAACTTAGCCCTTGTGGAAATCCAGGGTCTGATGTTGATTTTGTAAAACTAAAAGGAAGAAGAATTTAGGATTAAAGAGCATAATCTTGTCAGGGATTTTGGCACTTCATTCAGACATACATACTACATCTTTACTACCCTTTCCTTGAAAAGTTACGTGTATGACTCTGTATACAAATTGTGAATGGAAGAAAAAATATTGCCAGTGATTCTAGTATTTATTTACTAGCGTTAAACTCATCCTGATATAGAATACTGAATAAACCTAACATGTGATTTGTCAATTTCTACTTAAATTTCTTTTTCTTCATATGTTGTATCTACTCGATCTTGCCTACCTTTTTGCTTGCATAAACTGAATATAACATTCTCCCTAAATTAGTTATCAATGGATGTTACATTCACTATATTTTTAAAAAATCTTGATTTTCCTAGCCCTGATCAGATTTAACTATAATTGAAAGGGGATCTAAACTAACCCTGATAAGAAACACTGAATCAAACAGAGAGAGAAGGCCCAGATTCATAGATTTGGATCCTGAAATACCTTATCTCAACTGTTTTGCTCTCTACTGTTTTTTGTTTTTTTTTCTTTCCCTGAGCGCTATTGGTTATCAGTATCATCAACATCTCCATTTATAGTGTCCTTTATCCTGCCAGTTTGGCCAAGGAGCCCATTCTCTTGCTTCTTAGTTCCCTTCCCTCCCTCCATTTTAATACCCAATGTCCAGAGAGGTGCGGGTTACCTCAAGTTTAAAAAATAAAAGTCTGATCATACCCTTTCTATGTCTTCCCTACTGAGAAGTGGGACCTAGACCAAGATGTATTTGACACTTTAGAGTCTATACAAAACACAGTCTAAAGCTCCAGGATTTCTGTGGCCACCGAAGAGGTTTACTCTGTGACAAATATAGAAGCTATGGCAGTTCATTCTATGGTTTTATGATTTCAAGGAGAAAACAGTCATCATTATTTAATTTCTGTAATGACATAGTTTGTATTAGCAACGTGTTTTAGTGCATTTGACTGTGACTGGTTCTTCTGTTATTGCTTTCTTCCCTTTGTTATATGTTAGTTTGAGGAATAAGGATTAAATGATTTCGTGAATTTCTTTTCATATGTTTAATATTAGATGGCATTATACCTGACTAGAGCTGTATCCTGGTTGTTAGTTAACTAGTAATCCTAAGGATGTTGATAACGGACTTTTTCCCAATTGGTTTCTTTGCTTTTAAAGTAAAAGAACAATTTAAAATAAAACAAATTAACTTTGTTCCAGTTTTTGATATTTCAGATAAGAATTATATAGATGAGGACTCAGAATGGTTGATTTAATTGAAATGCCTAAGCCCAAGGCTACTAGACCTTAAAAAAGTGGATAGCTTATGCAGATACACAGATAATGGTTTAATAATATGCATTATCTCCTTCGAAGTTGGTACACTTGCATAAACAATGGCTCAAAAGCTATCAGCCAAACCGAAAGTGTACTGGTGTAAAAAGTGCTGAATGCTTCCATTATGCATTATTTTAGCCGAGGTCATGAATATTGTATGATCCTTTAATGTTGAGGTAGTTTGTACTATTTTGGTGTCTATTATTCTTAGAGGAACCTTAAGTAATGTAATGGAGCTAAGCTTAAATGCCATTTTGCTGTTTAGGTCATTATTGTTCCTTTTTTGTCTGCACTTTGGATTATATAAAATCCTGAAAAGGCAAGAAGACACTTTAAAGATGCGACAGAATCAATGCTAACTTTAAAGTAGATCTTTCCCAGGAGAAACACAAAACATTTTCACTTATGATTTCTAATTAGAATATAGGTGCCTGAAAAATGGCCAGATATTTGATTCCTGGAAAAGGCATCATAAATAAGCATCATTATAATCATGTATTAGATGAGGGAATTTAGGGGATTTTAAGATTAGGTGACTGCTTAGAACTAAATATATGTGTATATATATATAAATACATATAATGAAAAGGGAAGGGAATTAGACATTGAGTACCTACTATGTACTAGGAATTGACCTAAATGTTTCATAAATGAGGTTTCCTTTTGACCTTCCTCCATGTGGTATCTTCTCCAAGCACTACAACTTTATAGTATTCAAAGCTACTGTTACCAAGTCAGCTCAACTAAAAGGATAGTTTCCCAGTCATACCTCAGTATAGTCAGCTACCTTCCCTATTGATATAGTTTGAATATTTGTCCCCGCTCAAATCTCATGTTGAAATATAGTTTCCAGTGTTGGGGATGGGGTCTGGTGGGAGTTGTTTGGGTTATGGGGGCAGATCCCTCCTGGCTTGGTGCTGTCGTTGCGATTGTGAGTGAGTGGTTTAAAAGTGTGAGGTAGGTGGCTCCTTCGTGCAATGGATAGCGCAATGGACTCCTGAAAATGTGAGGCGCCTCCCGCTCTCCTTGTTCCTATGCCCACCGTGTGATGTCCCAGCTCCCCCTTTGCCTTCCGCCATGATTGTAAGCTTCCTGAAGTCCTCACCAGAAGCAAATGCCAGCATCATACTTCTTATACAGCCTGCAGAACCGTGAGCCAATTAAACCTCTTTCCTTTGTAAGTTACCCAGTCTCAGGTGATTCTGTATAGCAAAGCAAGAACAGTCCAATACACCTACTAATCAGACAAAAGCATTCAAGCAGCAATTACTTGTACTTGTTTCCATGACTCACTAGGGAGCCTAAAGTCCTCTGAGGCTTACTAAGCTTGGAAATGAGTCCACTGACGTATGTTCCAGATATTCAGGAGTCTCCTTCTTTCTTTCTCCTTCTCCATCCCACAGTGGTTCTTTCCCCCACTGTCTTATTTTGTCACTGCCACATCTATCAATAGCTGTGCACGTGATATTCACTCCAGTTAATTATTTCCTTCATTGATTTGTTCCTTTTATTATCGAATTTGAAATAACAATGTTTATTCAGGAGTTTTATCTTTGAAGATAGTGGATTAGAGTCTATACAGTCACATTCTTTCTAACACAGCTAATTCATCTTGTTACACTTGATTAAATTCTTTCTCCACCTGATTGTTGTATGTGACCACCAGTAGTGATCATTCTTTCTAATTCAATTTTCTACATTTTCTAGAACTGGTTTGCTTATTCACTTTTACCAATATCCCTCCTTATTTACACAGAAGCAGATGAATTTATATCTACATTTTATAGACAGCTATAAATATAATCTTATAAAAGAATACCTTCATAGTTCCACAGTCCTACTAATTTCAAAATTAATAAAATGGGTACACATCTCATTATGTTAATTTTTCTTTGTATTACAATTACATTTTATATGCTTTGTGTTAACCCAATTACTATTTGGTTCTAACTGTTGAGTCAAAACTTTGAAAAAATTATTCATTTTCTTTTGGCTGAAATCAAACTTTTGGTACTCAACTTGTCACTGTTAGATCTCTACTATGTTTAGAAATTTACTTTAGACTCATTTCTTTTTCTGATCTCTAAAAAATGTCTTTATTGCTTTCAGGGGACTGTTATACAATGGCCCAACATCTTGGGGCTAAATTGACAGATTTAGAAGCAGGGTTCATTTGGTGACAGTTTTTAAAGCAATGAACTGTACTTTCTCTAGTCACTTGCTTTCTTTTTCTTAATGAGATTTTAAAATTCATTCTCATGTTCTTTTTTATCTCAGTGATTTTCTCTTTCCACCCCCCATGCTGCATATTGTCACTCTAAGCCATGTGTTTTAATGACAGTTTTCCCTAAAGATCTAGAAAATTTTTATTTTTTTATTGTAAGATTAGATTTTATTTAACTAAGTCATAAAGGAACTTTTATGGTTCATTAGTCATCCTCCTCCCCTTTCCCTGTTTCTTATCCCACTCTGGCTTTGGGGAAAAGTAATATGCTAATAAGGATTATAATTACATAAGAATGCACGGGTAGAGTATGCTTCTATTGAGTGATGCCTACATATTATTTCTTTTGGGCTAGTGGCTAAAGCCACATAGAGTGATTCCTAGGTTTAAAAGTCCAGATATATCTACTACTTACACTTATTTTAGTAGTGACTAGCTCCCTGAAAAAAAACAGGTTCAGCCACTTCCTGTTGCAAAGTAGCACAATGAATACAAAGAAACTTATTTCTGTAAATCAGATTATCTATTTCTTTTGTATTTTGCTTTTCCCGTTATTGTTATTATTATTTTATCATAGGCATCTCCAGTGTTGAATTTTACTTCTTCAGAGGAGCTCCTATATATGCACATAGATATTTAATACATGTTTTGAATAATCTTATCAAGCTAAAGTGCAATAAATTTAGTCCTAAGAATAATCAGAAAGAAACATGTCAGACGATTGGATAGCATCCACCTTGAGATCATATAGCAGAATGTTTTATACACTCTATAAAAAGTTTACAATATTGCTTGCAATTTTAAATACCAATATACAAAAGATCCAAGCACATGAGCTGTAACTCATTCAAATTTTAACACCATGGTTACATTGCACTTTGCTATTCCTTCATATCATTCCAAACAGTCTTCACACATTTAACAAGGTCTTGAATTTTTTTGATTCAACTAAAGCAAGTCCAGGAAATTTAGAAGGCTACAGTGAGTTGGTTTGATTGCAAACATCTGTCATGGCATGAACTAGATACAGCTTACCTATGCCTTCACATTAGCACTCCATGGTAGCTGCATTGCTCCATTAACAGTCAGATGAAACCCAATCATCTTGAAATAGTTTTAAAGCTTTGGTTTTATATTTTAGTATAAGCAAGCCAACTGCATATTTTTTATATCACTTGACAATTTAAGCTTAACAAAAGTTCTGTTTGGGGATATGTTGCCATGTAAGGAAACTCCCATTTTTACTTTACCTAATAAATTTTTATTAAGGTGTTGTCAGTTCCAGTTCAGTTAAATAACTTTGTTTTTAATAAAAGTTTACATTATTGAAATTCAGAGTTAGTCATGTAAAATATATTGCTCTGTATTAGTTTTACGCCAGTAATAAAATATTCACAGTCACCCTGAGAAATGTGTTCTTTGATCCCCTAGAGAGAGATAAAGAAAGTGAGGCTTAGAGAAGTTCAGTAACAAGCCAGGCAACACCAACTGCCATGGGGCATGCTAGGATTTGATTCTAGGTCATTCTGACTCCAAAGACATACGTCCAGGTTAAATGCAATTAATATCTCTGTTCTCGTCTACCTTTTCACCTCTGAGTGAGTTAGTCACCATGTGAAAACTTCTCCGAGGTACTGTCATCTGTAGAGATTTCTCTGTTGTAAAATGTATTGAGGGGATGGATTCTTCTAGTTTATTTTGCTTCTCCCATAACTTCAAAGCCTAGGTATGCTTTGCTACTGAAACAAAATGCCTAGTGACGCCACTAATACTAAATATCCTTAGTATATATAGAATACATTAAATGCTCTCTAACCACTATAAATCAATTTCAATAGGACAGCAGTTCCAGGCCTACCTACTGTTACTCTCTGTTCTTTTTTTTTTTTTTTTTAAGCAAAGACAGCTAAATTTGAATTAAATAAAGGGTGCTGTTGCACTGTTTTCTTTTCTCCTAGTTCATGACTGTGTCCTTGATTTGTAAAAGGAGGTAAAATATTACCAGAAACCTAAAAGAAGAAAGTCAGCTGCCTGCCTATTGAAGATGGATATAGCTGACTCATTGGGAAGCTTACTGGGAGGTTTAAAAAAAAAATCTATAAATTAGATTGGTGACAATCTTGGCTGCAGGTGCTATCTTGGTACTTTCCAGATGCTTTTGTTAGAAGGCAAGCAGGGATTGACAGTGACGGAGTGCCCTATATCTGTCTTTCATGGGGGACATTTGGAGAAAAAACCTGTTAGCACTTGTTGGTTAGGAATCACCACAGGGTTTTCAGCTGTGGTTTCTAACTAAGGATACACCAGCAAGATGCCAGCTATTTGGTTCCTGGAAAATGTTTCAATGTTTTCCTCTTGCCATTGACATATAGATTTTTTTTTTTTTTTTGAGACGGAGTCTTGCTCTGTCGCCCAGGCTGGAGTGCGGTGGCCGGATCTCAGCTCACTGCAAGCTCCGCCTCCCGGGTTCCCGCCATTCTCCTGCCTCAGCCTCCCGAGTAGCTGGGACTACAGGCGCCCGCCACCTCGCCCGGCTAGTTTTTTTGTATTTTTTAGTAGAGACGGGGTTTCACTAGGTTAGCAAGGATGGTCTCGATCTCCTGACCTCGTGATCCGCCCGTCTCGGCCTCCCAAAGTGCTGGGATTACAGGCTTGAGCCACCGCGCCCGGCCTTGACATAGAGATTTGAAATTCATTATTTGTGAGCCATAGGAAAGAATTGCATTTTCTAACTGTCCAGATAAAATTAAAATACAAACCTTATCCAGAAAAAGTAACTGAGACTTTCTTAGTCAATGAATTATTTCAACAGGCCACTGAGGGAACAGGACAATGTTTAACCCATAATTATGCTCTGAAATTTGCCAACTGCCCTGTCCCTTTGATCACTCTCAAAAGAAATATGTTCTTGTCTTTTTGAGAGAGAACCAGATACAATGTGCTTTGGCTGCATTCCCTATGCTTGGTCACCAGATTTATAAATGAAGTTGTTTACAACGCAAACGAATAAAGGAAAGAGGAAAAAACTGTTAGAAATTTATAAAATAATACCTGAAAAAGAAAAAAAAAAGAGTTTCTTATGAGTAAGTACTGTAAGAAAAAGACTCACAATGTACGATATTTGTGACTCAAAGAAGTTATCACACAGAAATATGACATGTGATGTTCTTTTGTGCCAACAAGAAAGAAACTGACCACAGTTGTTCAAGGAAAAACTTTATTATTATTTTTTTTTTGTTTAAAAAATTTAACGAGATAATTAGGAAGGAAATTTTGACATTTGCTTCTATTTCCAGAGATGCTAAACTGAAAATGCTGTTTGGAAGAGCATCAGAGGATGCTTAAGAGCAACGGAGTGTTTTCTCAATTGAACATAATACACAGACGTAGACATTGTGAAGAATCTCTTTGATTTGAAATCTCACTTTCTGGATGAAACTTCATAAAAAATTCTCCAGTTTAACCTCTTGGTACTAGCTCTTCATGGGAAAAATATTTAAAACATTCGAAAGCATGATTTTAGAATAATTTATTTTTTTCCTCACAGATTTGAAAAACTTACAAGGTGAAATTAGTTAAGCTTTAAAAGTATGAGCAACCTACAAGCCTGTATAAGGGCCTAAAGTAGCATGAAGCAGCCTAGAAGCTAATGATTAAACATTTAATGTCTCTGTAGCTTTCATTTATTTTCCTCCATTTTTCTCTGACCCTTGTCTGGATGCGTTTCTGTGCTGTTCTTCCAATGTATATTTAAAATACAGTTCTATTGACCTTGAAAGCGGAGAGGAAAATCTATAGTATTACTGGCAAAAGATGTGGTTAACTAAACTAGTTATCAATGCACTCCCCCCACAACTAAGGATTTGGGAGAGATTGTTCCAGATGTAAAAAAAATGGCAGGGCTAAATGATTACATTCTTGGGTTATATCAGTGGGTTCCATTAAACATGTTTAGTTTGAGCATAGGTAAATATGACCTATTGTTACTCAAGAACAATTAGAAGTTTCAAGGCAGTTCTAAGGAAAGCATATTTTCTGTTAGGTTCTGGGTAGCTATTGCCACTTAACAAATGACCCCAGAACGTTGCGTTTTAAAGCAATAAGCATTGTATAATACCTCACAGCCTGGAAGTCAAGAATACAGTGACCCAGTTGCCAATTCTTCTGATGCCTATGATGTTGACTAAGGCCATCAGGTGCTATTCAGCTGGCATATGGGCTTGTTTGGAGGGCCCAAGACAGCTTCACTCGCATATCTGATGTCTTGACTGGGATGACTGGAGCACTGGGTGTTGCTAGGACTCTTAACTAGAGTCCCTATTTGTGGCCTCTCCATAATTGTGCTTTCAGCATAGTAAGAGGTCTTGCATGGTAACTTAGAGTTTGCAAAGAGACTCTTCTAAGAAACAAAGCTGGGAGATTCTGGTTTCTTAAGTCCTGAGCCCCTAAATTGGCACACTATCATTTCTACCATATTCAGGTTTCCAAAGCATATTCAAGGGGAGAGGACACTACTTCCACTTCTTAATTGGAGGCATTTCAAAAAATGTGTAGTTATCTTTACTTTGTCATGCTTGTGATTACTAAAATTGAAGGGAAAATATCTGTATGTTCTTAGCTATCTGGTATAGAGACGTAAGTTATGAGATCTATTATTGAACAGATATACTTTTTTAAACATATCACTATTTCCGTAATAACAAAGTACAATAAGTAGACTTTATTTGGATGCTGAGTTGAGTAAAACAACTGTAAAAATAAATTTAGGTAAGAGAGGAAATCTGAATACGGAGTAGGTATTGTATATTGCCTGAATATTAAATTTTCTTAAGTGAGATAATGTCATTGTGGTTGTGCAAGAAAATATTCCTACTGACATTTCAAAGAAATGCACTGAAATATTTAGAAATTAAATGACTATTTTGGGGATTTGCCTTAAAAAACTTCACCAGGAAAAGTGGGTAGGTAGACAAAATGAGTATGCTGTAGCACTGGTGATTATTGATGTCAATGATGGGTATATAGGGTTCATTGTACTCTCTACCTTGGATCACATTTATACATTTTCCAATAAAGAAAAAAGAAATTGTTGTTTTATTAATGAATATGTTTTATAATTTCTACTGATTCAGAATCAGTTGCTCAATGGGGAAATATTTTAAAAGTCATATCACATTTCTGAATATAAAGTTATTGGTGAGTCATTTTTAAATGATTATGCATAGGTTCTCTCAGGGTATAATTCCGATTCTGACCTACTAGCAGATACCCCGAGTCTGTTCTTAGCAGCATATTTGTATTAGCTTTCAGCAATAACATAATGTAATTTTCTTCATAAGTATTCATGTCTTCCATCACAAGTATTTCTTGAATGCCTACTATGTGCCAGACATGTGCTATGAGGTAGAGATAGAGTTTTGAACAATAGCAATGAAACAGACCTACCTATTACCTTTAACGAGTTCACAATATAGTAAAATAGACAACATTTTTGAAAAACTCAGGACTAAATTAGCATTATCACAAACTTTGATAGGTGCTTTCTAGGAAAGATCACATTATTTTGAGAGTAAGGGGACCTGACCTTACCTAGGTAGTTGCTGAGACTTGACATACAAAGTAATAATTAATTTAAATCCAAAAAAAGAAATAGGAGTCAATTAAAGGAGGAAAGGAGGGGTGGGTATATTTCAGGCAGAAGGAAGACTGTGTGTAAGGAAATTGTGAATGGAGGAAGCACAGTATGTCTACAAAATAAGCTTAAACAAGGGATTTGGGGCTAGAGTGTTGAAAACCTGGGAATTGAGAAGCCCAAAGTATAGTCTGGAGCTAGGTACATGGAGTCTTGTAGGTCATAGTGGAGTTTTCTGTTCTCTTTTCCTTCCCTCTCTCCCTCCCTCCCTCCCTCCCTTCCTCCCTCCCTCCCTCCCTCCCTCCCTTCCTTCCTTCCTTCCTTCCTTCCTTCCTTCCTTCCTTCCTTCCTTCCTTCCTGCCTTCCTCCCTCCCTCCCTCCCTCCCTCCCTCCCTCCAGGGTGGATTCAGGGTGAGATATGGAGACAGTTTAAGAGGTAAACTCAACAAAACTTGGTGATGAGTTAAATATGAAAAATGAAACGGATTGAAAATTACGTGCTTCCTGTTCACCAATAACCATTATCTCCTGCTTTACTAACATTCCTTTTAACCTAAAAACATTTAAGGATACCAACCGCGGTTCTAAATGCTTTATAAACACTTTCCTGGCCAGATGCGGTGGCTCACGTCTATAATCTCAGCACTTTGGGAGGCCGAAGTGGGTGGATCACCTGAGGTCAGGAGTTCGACATTAGCCTGGGCAACATGATGAAACTCTGTCTCTACTAAAAATACAAAATTAGGCAGACGTGATGGCACATGCCTGAATTCCCAGCTACTCGAGAGACTCAGGCAAGAGAATCGCTTGAACCTGAGAGGCAGAGGTTGTGGTGAGCTGAGATCACGCTGTTGCACTCCAGCATAGGCAACAAGAGCAAAACTCTGTCTCAAAAAAAAAAAAACTTTCCAACAAATACATGGGGTTATGCACATTTTCGATATGAAGGATCTAGGATCTAGTACACAGAGAAGCAAAAATAACTTGCTCAAGATTACATGGTTGTTAAGTGGTAGAACAGGGATTTGAACCCAGGAAGTCTGTCCCAAACTTCTGTAATTTTAACCCCAAACCATGCTAGATCATTCAGGTTCATGGCCAACCACCTAGATATTACATTTCTCAGATTACAACTTGTTTGCAGTTGATGTGTTCTTGTGACTAATTCTGGCCAGTGGCATGTGAGCAGTAATATATGCCACTGCTTGGATCATATGTTTTATTCCCTGTCTTTTCGCCTTTTCCATCGTTAAGAGATGATGAGTGGTGGAGCAGCTGCCTTAAACCCAGAAGTGGACGTTGTGTGCTGAAGGTAGCAGGGCTGGCTGCTCTAACAACCTGAAACCACGTTTTTAGAAACCATGTAAAAAAGATATGTGCTTTTGTGTTATTTATTCAATCTACACCAAATTAGGGACTATTTGTTACAGCATGTTAAACTCTTCCCTACTTGATGTATGAATCTGTCATAGAATACTTCTCTTTTTCTGGAGTACAGAAATGGAGGCATGAGGGGGCCATTCACTAGGAAGAGGAAATGCAGAAGAGGAAGAGTGTGGGAAACAATCGTGGAGTTAGTTATAAACGAGGTAAGTTGAGATGACTTTAAAGCACTCACGTAGCGATGTACATACGGGTATGCAGCTGAATAAAAAGAGATACAGCTGAAGCCATACTTAAACTCTTTCATTATTACAGTTTTAATACCAGCTTCACATCAAATGAAAAAATATACATTGTTCTGAAATAGTTTGTAATAATATCAAGTGCTAAAGGGTAGGTTCTCCCCTGAATTTTATTAACTTCCAACATTTATCTAAAAATACATTTTAAGATTATGAATGTTTGAAATAGATTACCCCATTTTATTTTATAGTTGTGAATAAACACTTTTTTCTAAAAAGCTGGCATCTGAAAAGCTAGTTTAGAAATTTATGTCAGAAGAACTCCCTGATTTAGTGAGATTAGGTTATCGGTAATTATATTAGTTATGTACTGATGCACAACAAATTACTCCCAAAATGTAGTGAGTTTAAACAAGGAGCATTTATTATCTCATAGTTTGCGTGGCTCAGGAATCTGGGCACAACTTAAACGGGAGTCTGAGGCTCGAAGTCTATCAGGAGGTTGTCATCAAGCTACAGGTCACATCTCAAAACTCAACTGGGGTTCAAAGATCTGTTTCCAAGCTCTTTGAGTCGTTATCAGAAAGCTTTAGTTCCTTGAAGCCTGTTGAATTGAGGCACTTATTATTCACCACGCTACACAGGGCTCTCCACAGGGCTGCTAACGACATGGCAGCTTGCTTCCCCCAGCATGAGTAATGACAGAAAGAGACACTGCAGACGGAAGGTACAGCTTCTTTAAAACCATATCATGGATGTGTCATCCCATCACCTCTACAGTATTCTAGTCATTAAAAATGAGTCTGTAAGCCCAGCCCACTCAAGGGGAGGGGATTATGTAAAGATCAGGATATCCGAGGCAGAAATTATTGGAGGCCATTTTAGAGACTGACTACCACAGTAATCAATAATGATCTTAATGAACCAAGAAGAAATTCAGACTAGGCGTGGTGGCTCATTCCTGTAATCCTAACACCTCAGAAGGTCAAGACAGGAGGAATTGCTTGAGCACAAGTGTATAAGATCAGCCTGGGCAACATGGAAAGACCCTGTCTCTATAAAAAATAATAATAAAAAAAAATTAGTTGGGCCTGGTGGCATGCATCTGTGGTCTCAGCTACTCAGGAGGCTGAAGTGGGAGGATCACTTTAGCATGAGAGGTTCAGACCAAGGTGAGCCATGATCATACCACTGCACTCCAGCCTGGGTGATGGAGTAAGATCCTGTCAAAAAAAAATTCAAAACCTCAATGTATGAATAACAAATAACGAGATCAAAGCCATAATAAAAAGTCTCCCAGCAAAGAAAAGCCAAAGACCTTACAGCTTCACTGTTGAATTTTGCCAAACATTTAAAGAACAACTAATACCCATCCTACTCAAAGTATTCCAAACAAGAGAGGAGGAGGGCATACTTCCAAACTCATTCTATAAGACCAGTGTTACCCTGACACCAAAACCAGACAAAGACACATCGAAAAAATAAAACCACAGGCCAGTATCCCTGATGAACATGGATACAGAAATCCTCAACAAAATAAGTAGCAAACCAAATTCAATAACACATTAAAAAGATCATTTGTCCTGACCTAGTGAGATTTATCCCTGGGATGCAAGGAAGTTTCAACATTCACAAATCAATTGATATGATGCATCATATCAACAGAATGAAGGACAGAAACCATATGATCATTTTCATTGTTGCCAAAAAAGCATTTGATAAAATTCAACATCCTTTCATGATAAAAAAACCCTCAAAACACTGGATGCAGAAGAAACATACCTCAACACAATAAAAGCCACAAGTGACAGACCCACAGCTAGTACTGTACTGAATGGAGAAAAACAAAGCCTTTCCTCTAAGATCTGAAACATGGCAAGTGTCTCCACTCTCACCACTGTTATTCAGCATAATACTACTGGAAGTCCTAGCTAGAGAAATCAAACAAGAGAAAGAAAGAAAGGGCATTCAAATTGGAAAGGAAGACGTCAAATTATCTTTGTTTGCAGATGATATAATTTTATATTTGAAAAAACCAAAAGACTCTACCAAAAAATATTAGAATTGATAGACAAATCATAAAGTTGCAGTATACAAAATCAACATACAAAAATCAGTAGCATTTCTATATGCCAACAGCAAACATTTTAAAATAGATATCAAGAAGGTAATCCCATTTACAACAAGCATAAAAAAATTAAATACCTAGGAATTAACTAAAAAGGTGAAAGATCTCTATAATGAAAATTATAAAACACTGATAAAAGAAATTGAAGAGGACATCAAAAATATGGAAAGATATTCCATGTTCATGTTCATGGACTGGAAGAATCAATGTTGTTAAAATCTCCACATTACCTAAAGTAATCTACTGATTCACTGCAATACCTATCAAAATACTAATAAAGTTCTTCATAGAAATAGAAAAAGAATATCCAAAATTTTATATGGAACCACAAAAGATTCAAAATAGCCAAAAGTATCCTAAGCAAAAAACAAAAAAGAAAGCTTGATGAATCACATTACCGTACCTCAAATTATACTGTGGAGCTATAATAATCCAAACAGCAGGGCACTGGCATAAAACCAGACACATACAGGCTGGGCATGGTGGCTCACACCTGTAATCCCAGCACTTTGGGAGGCCAAGGCAGGCAGATCACGAGGTCAGGAGATCAAGACCATCCTGGCTAACATGGTGAAACCCCGTCTCTACTAAAAATACAAAAAATTAGCCAGGTGTGGTGGTGGGCACCTGTGGTCCCAGCTACTGGGAAGGCTGAGGCAGGAGAATGGCATGAACCCAGGAGGCAGAGCTTGCAGTGAGCCGAGATCTTGCCACTGCACTCCAATCTGGGTGACAGAGTGAGACTCCATCTCAAAAAAAAAAAAAAAATTCAGACACATACATCAATGGATCACAATAAAGCACCCAGAAACAGATCCATACATCTACAGTAAACTCATTTTCAACAAAGGTGCGACGAAGAACATACATTGGGAAAAGGACAATGTCTTCACTAAAAGGTGCTGGGAAAACAATATTTTTATGCAGAAGAAAAGTTTACCATATACAAAAAATCAAATCAAACTGAATTAAAGGCTTAACTAAAAGATCTCAAACTGTGAAACTCCTACAAGAAATTATTGGGGAAACTCTCCGGGACACTGGACTGAGCAATGATTTCTTGAGCGATACTCCATAAGCACAAGCAACCGAAGCAAAAATGGACAAATGGGATCATATCAAGTTAAAAAGCTTCTGCACAGCAAAGAAACTAATCTACAAAATGGAAAGACTGCCCACAGAATGGGAGAAAATACTTACAAACTACCCATTTAACAAGGGATTAAATTACTAGAATATGTAAGTGGCTTAAACAACTCTATAGGGAACAAATCTGATTTTAGAATGGGCAAAATATCTGAATAGACATTTCTCAAAAAAGACATGCAAATGGAAAACAGATGTATAAAAAGGTGCTCAACATCATTACTTATCAGAGAAATTCAAATTAAAACTACAGTGAGATATCATCTCATAGCACTTAAAAAGGCTAATATCCAAAAGACAGGCAATAACGAATGCTGGCAAGGATGTAGAGAAAGGGAACCCACATACACTGTTGGGTTAGTGGGAATGTAAATTAGTATAGCCACTATGGAAAACAGTTTGGAGGTTCCTCAAATAACTAAAAATAGAACTACCATATGACCCAGCAATTGCACCACTAGGTATATACCCAAAAGAAAGGAAATCAGTAATTTGAAGAGATTGCAGTCCCACATTTATTGCAGCACTACTCACAATAGCCAAGATTTGGAAGCAGCATAAGTGCCCATCAACATATGAATGAATAAAGAAAATACACGTATGCACAATGGAGTACTCTTCAGCCAAAAAAAGAATGAGATCCTATCATTTGCAGCAACATGGGTAGAACTGAAGGTTATTATATTACGTGAAATAAGACAGGCACGGAAAGACAAACTTAGCATGTTCTAACTTATTGTGGGAACTAAAAATTAAAACAATTGAACTCACAGAGATAAGAGAGTGAAAGGATGGTTACCAGAGGCTGGGAAGGGTAGCAGGAGGGAGGGGCAAGGGGGAATGGTTAATGGGTACAAAACATAGTTCGATGGAGTGAATAAGATCTAGTATTTGATAACACTAGAGGGTGACTACAGTCAGCAATAATTTAACACACATTTAAAAAATAACGGAAAATATAATTGGATTGTTTGTAACACAAAGAAAGGATAAATGCTTGAGGGAATGAACACTGCATTTACCCTGATGTGACGGTCATGCATTGTATGCCTCTGTATCAAAATATCTCACGTACCCCATAAATACATATACCTACTACGTATCCACAAAAATGTAAAAAGCATGATCCTAATAATATTAATATAGATTTATAGGCTTACTTCAATTCTCCCAGTTTTCAACTTTGAACAGTTTCAACCAATACTAAATTTATATATACATACGCACATATTACGGTAAGCATTTTGTAGAATACAAATATAAAATAAGTCACGGGACATGTTCTCTAGTAGTTTCTGTTAAAAAATAGTTTCTGTGGGCTACTTACTTCCCAATTTGAACTTTTATATTACTTTCTGAGCTCATGTAAGGTATAAATAGGCACAGATAGATATATAAGATATAGATACAGGTATACATGATATAGATATATCTATATAGATAGATAGATATACATGCACATATATACTTTTTCAACATGACAAAATGGGGTATGAGAGAGAAAATAATATATTTTTTCTTACATGAAGATAAATCAAATAATGTATTTTGTTTTGTTTTATTTTTGAGACGGAGTCTCGCTCTGTCACCCAGGCTGGAGTCCAGTGGTGTGATCTCTGCTCACTGTAAGCTCCACCTCCTGGGTTCACACCATTCTGCTGCCTCAGCCTCTCAAGTAGCTGGGACTACAGGTGCCCACCACCACGCCCGGCTAATTTTCTGTATTAACACGGGGTTTCACCGTGTTAGCCAGTATGGTCTCGATCTCCTGACCTCGTGATCCTCCCACCTCGGCCTCCCAAAGTTCTGGGATTACAGGTGTGAGCCACTGCGCCTGGCCCAAATAATGTCTTAATATTTATTATTATTAGAACATTTACAACGTCAAATATAAATAGTTACATCATATTTAAAAATTGATGTTTTTAGTGTTCACCAATACACATTTTTATTCTTAAAAAATGGAAATTAAATTTTTTTTAATATGAAGATGAAGAATATAACACACTTTTGTATTTCATATATTTACAATGAAATTCGGGGGGTGAGTAATGATAAGCCTCTGCAAAGCTTCTTAAAAAATTCATTGCAGATATGATCCCATTTGTTAAATATTAAGATTAATAAAAAAGCAATTAAATTAAGATAATTAACACAAAATGCAGTATTCATGCTCAGTAGGGTTACTCTATACTGGATTGTAATTGAAAATTGACATCTTCTTAAGCAGCATACTAACTAAGGGCTTTTATTTTATCTTGAGAAGATTACATATCAGTATAAATCCAGAGATTAGAAAACTCTTTGTAATTACACAAATTGCCTCTGTAATATCATGTCAGTTTGAATGTTACATAAAGATAGAGCAACAAGGCTAAAAAATTAAAATAAACAACTATTCTACCACTGGGGAAAAGTCTATAAAAAGGGCATACTCTGTCCTCTCCTAAGAAAATATCAAAGAGTTTCAATTCTTTATTGATCAATTCATTTCTATGGTGTGAATTGCTGTAAACTATTGACCTAGGTAAAAGGGAACAGATAAATTCAAATGTTCAAATAAATGATTACGCTACTTGGATCCAAATATAAAACATTTCCTATACCATTGTTTTGTTTATCCTACATATCAAATTAATGTATATGATGAGAGAGTACATAGGAGCATCTTATATATCAGCACTACTGTCAAAATGTGAACTCTGTCCACAGTCATATTTAAAACCATTGTCCTACAATTTAAACAATAATCACATAGAAATAACTGAGTAAAGTGTTAACTCATTAGGTAGAGTTAATGGAACAGGCAAAAGATTCTTGGGTAGGTAGAGAATTTCTCATGTTGTGTCTAAGATGAGCAAAAAATAATTGCACCATTGTTTGGATATATGATATCCACTATTCATTCATCAAGATTCCAACAAACGTTGGTTAAGCTTTTCTTATGCAACAGATACCGTTCTAAGCACTCTGTGGGATACAAGGATAAATAAAAAGATAAGTATAAAGATAATATAAGAAGTGATGCGTGAAGCACACTGCTTATAATGTCATAGAACCTAACCTCAAATAGTGTATAATACAACATGAGCATTATTTATTTCCCACTTCGAAACTATATTACTTTTTGGAGCTCAGATAAGAAACTATTAAGGGAATTTTGCCGCATAAGTCAGCATCTTTCTTTTTCCTCTGCTAGAAATCATGCAAAAGGCACAATGATAATAAAGATCTCTCTAACTGCATTTTCAGGAAAACTAGAAAGCAGAATTGAAATGTGTGTATTGAGAAAAGCTACATATCAGAAATTGCAGGAAATAATATGAGAGTTATAAAATTGATCAGCGGCAGCATACTTCAGAAAGCATCAGCAAAAGTATATTTCCTGAAGGTGAGTGGCTCACTGTGAATTGTGAAATTATATCCCTCTTTTTTTCTTTTTCATTAATGGAAGTGGGAACTGGTCTGAGCAATGCTGATGACAAGTCTGCCCCCATCCCTATCCAGAGCCATTTGGATGAAGAGAACACAGGTGAGAGGGTTGCACAAAAACTCTCCCAGAAGAGACATTTTAGCAACAAGCAATCGAGAGAGATATTTGTCAGCAGAGGGAAGAAAATTTGGACTTTGATATCTAGAAGATCCTCTGGAATATCTAACCCTACAGAAACCTCCTGCAAATAGCTTGTCTGGGAAAATTTCAACTCATTCAGTGATGAGTAATAGAAAGGAGACTGGAACTGCATCTATACACTGATAGCACACAAAATGAAGCACAATGCACACCACACAGTAAAAACACGGCCGTGGTGCCTGTGATAGTTAGGGACAAACATCTCAGTATATATGGAGAAAAACAAACTCATTAAACAACAGCCTTCATGGCATTAGACTAGAAACACGAATAGAGAACTGAACTCAGATAAGAGATGTCAAGGAAGATGTGAGCTGAGCTGTGATCTGTCTTACCTCAGAAAAAAAAAGTAGATGATAATATAAATTTTTGCAAAAATGTAGGGAAAGAAGACCACAAAGAAAACTTGTTGCTATAAAAAATATAGCGAGATGGAGAATAGAAAACTAAAAAATGAAAGATAAAGACAAAAATAGCTTAAAATGTTAGCTATTTAAATTAGGTAGTATAGGCATAATTGGAGTCTCTGTTGAAGAAAGCGAAGTAAGAAAACCAAATAATGGAAAACTATATTGAAAGGTATAATTTTTAAAAATTGATGGACAATCACAAAAGGACAAATATGGTATCATTACACTTATGTGGAATAAAAGAATCAAATTCATAGAAAGTAAAATGGTAGATAGGGGTTGCCAGGCACTGCAGGAAAGAGGAAATGAAGAGTTATTGTTTAATGGATATGGAGTTTCAGTTGGGGAGATGCTACTGATGATTGCACAACAATGTGAATGTACTTAATGTCACTGAACTGTATCTGAAAAAAGATTAAAATGGTAAACTTTGTTATGTGTATTTTGTCACCAAAAAAAAAAAAAATCATGAAAGAAGAAAAGACTTGACTTTTCATAAGATAAAGGATCACCTTCTGGTATAGAAAACTGACCTGGAGCAGGCCAAGACACAGTCTATAAAAATGTTGGACATTAAAGATAGACACGCAAAATATTAAGACACCTGTAGGGGGGAAAACAAATAAGTCTAGTCTCAGATTTCTCTACAGAAATTGTCAACACCGGAAGTCAGTGGAACAACATCTAAAAGATGCTTAACGATAGGAAGCATGAACCCAGGATTTTGTATGCAGATGAGCCATACTCGAGTATAAAGTTAGAGATCATTGTTTTAAATATGCAAGAAACCAGGAATTTGATTCCCAAGAGACCTTCCTAAGACAAACACTAGAGGAAGAGACTTCAGCTCATTAGGAAAGATTGATAAAAACATGACAAAAGAACTGGCAGAAAACTTTGAGTATGTTTGACTGTAAAATAAATGTTACAATTATGGTTAAGTTAGAGAAGGCAAAGGTATATTCTCTGACAATGAATAAATAATAAAAGTAGGAAAGAGAAGGTAGGAAAAGACTGAAAGAAGAATAATTTTCTGATTGTTTCATCATGGAGTCAAAGAAGATCATTCACAGTTGACCAATAAAACACAAATACAGAGAATATATATTTGCAATGTTACACACTTATATTATACCTAATTGTTAGAATAATGCATAAAATCAGGAGTTAAAACCGTAACTAATTCTCAAGAATCTGCGGTTTGGCTGAGGCAGCGCTGCCTCAGGAGGCCAGTCTGTGGCTCCAAGTCTTCTTTGTATGGCTGTAACTCTTTTGGAGCTAGAAACTAGCTAACCAGACATGATTTTATGCTGATGACAGACGCTCCAGAGACCAGGTGGAAACACATAATGCTTTTTGCCTCTTAGCATCGAAATGACCCTCACTTTTCTGAGCTTACTTTTTTTTGTTGTCGTACCTTCTCGTACATAACCTTTTGGTTATGTTATTGTTTAATGGTTACGGAGTTTTGCAACCAAAACATGCTTCTGGCATTCTGGAACCATCTTGCTCAACCTTCCATTCTGCCTGAGATCACAAGACGATTGGCTGCATTTTATAATTTTTGATCTAAAGTAAGTAAACTTTTTGCTGTTTGCCTTTTATAAATTTTAACCATGTGAGTATAGTGACTTTACAAAAAATTTAAAAATACTATTTAGAGGGATAGCATGATTTTGGGAAATATTAAACCATGAAACATAATATTCAGGTTTTGGTTCAGATTCAGTTACTAACTTGCTTGTGACTATAGATGAGCCACTTAATCCCCTGAGCTTAGTTCCCTGATCTGTAAAAATGATGGGGTTGGATTAGGCAATCTTCAAGTTTCTTCCTCCTTTAATATTCAGTGCGTCTATGATTTAGTACAGTGTTCACCAAACTGTGGCCCAGGAAAATGGCTTTGGAGTCCAGCCATTATTCTGCCTTTTTATCAGCACTTCTGTCCTCTGCTTTCCTGAAACACACGAATAATGAATAACTGTTTTCCCAATCCTAAAATTACATAATTCAAGTCATGTAAAGGATAAATATTAGGAAACTCAAGAAACGGCATGCTTTCAAAGGCATTCAAAACAAATGATGACAGGAAAATTCCCTAAAAGACTTACACTGAACCATTGTTTTATCTGTTTTTTATTTTGCTTTGTTTTGTTTTGTTTGAGATGGAATCTCGCTCTGGGTGGCAGAGCGTGGTGCAATCTTGGCTCACTGCAACCTCCACTTCTGGGTTCAAGAGATTCTCCTGCCTCAGCCTCCCGAATAGCTGGAATAGTGTGTGCCACCACTACTGGCGTATATATATACAGAAACACATATATAGTAGTTTTAGTAGAGATGGGGTATATAACAGTGGTATTTTTTGCTCTCCTATCCAAGGAGGATTTGACACCCAGATATTTCCCTTAACAAGAAGGGAAGGATGACTGTGCCTCTTTGTCTTAAAATGCAGATTGAATGAAGCTGTGGAGAGTAAGATTGCAACATTCAGTGCAATCTTCATACATCCTCTGCACACATGAAATATGCCTAGCTGGTGTACCATTTTAGTAGTGTCTTACTACATTTCTTCTTTCATTAATCTAAGTGTACTTTTTGTTTTCCACAGGAACTTTCTGGAAACCACGGTTTTTCTCATCTAAGAAATGATAGATCTCTTTCATATCTTACACTGCAGTCAGAATCATCATTCCTTAAATCAATAGTCTCACATAGTCCCAATTCTATATGATGACATCATCCTTGTTCCCTACACATGAAAGTATGTGTTTTGTGACTTTTTAAAAGTCAGTATCTCCTATGAAGCTGTATAAACCACTAAAAACTGAACTTTTTTTTTTTTTTTCCCCAGTCAGAGAAGGATTATGTAAATACAAACAAGATTCAATTAGGGC